>NW_026596079.1:9806691-9946791 GCF_907164565.1 Psammomys obesus
GAAAGCATAGAGCATAGGAAAGCAGCTCCTCCTGGGATGCTGATACCACTGGGCCCAGATTTCTTCTGAAGGGATCCTATGGGGGAATGCAGAACACAACATGCCTGCTATGCAGCCTCCAAGGTAATTCCAGAGCTGGAGGCCACATGCCCAGAGCATCCGAAGGAAGAGGGCTACAGCCTATGTGTCCCTTGATTCTTACTTTTCTCTCATCTACTCGCTCAAAAAAATAATGTTTGGTGCCTTCAGAGGTGGCTCAGTTACCACAGGCATGAATACTCGAGTTTGGTCCCCAGATCCATGTAAAAATGCCAGGCAATGGTGGTCTATCTCTGGGGAGATGGAGAGTGGAGGATCCCTAGGGATCACTGGCCAGCTTGTCTGGTCTAATTGGTGAGCTCTGGGCCACTGATAGACCCTATCTCAAAAGGGTAGGTGATATTCTGAGAATGACACCCAAGGCTGTCCTCTGGCCTCCACATGTGTTACATGCATGCATATACACATTAACTCACACATGCACTTGCATTCATACTTGAACATACATTAAATAGAGAGTTGTGTTTGGCTTCAATGAAATAATGATACACAGGGAGAGGGAACAGTGTAAAGCTAGGGACAGCAGAGCTTGGGAACTTTGGGGGCATGAGTCTTTAACTTTCTTGGGGTGGGCACAAGGCACGCTTCTCAAGAAAGAAGGCTGAAAAATTAGCGGAGATAAGGGGGTGCAGTATCAACAGTGGGCAACAGCACCCCAAGGGAAGGGTTAATGGGTATTGGGAGCCCTGGGTTCATCCTGATTGGGGAAGAAAGACAAAACTTAGTAGGTCTCCATTCCCACATCCTGAGTGGACTCTGACCATGTGTGGAGTTGACTGCAGAGCTCTAAACATGCCTGTAGCTCTTCGACTTGTTGTGTCTGAGGGCTCATCAGGAGGTCCCTACTGCACAGTCAATTGAGAGAGGTGTGCTGAGGATGCCTTGAGTCCCAGGGACTCCGTGGCTCCTTCAGGATCAGAGTAGCCTCGAAACCCTCATCAGAAGCAGGCAGAGAAGTGGCATCCTCCATGAACTGGCTTATTGAGTGGCCCTCACTTGCTCGGTGGGGCTGGCTCACCGGGTGGCATTCTCCAGTGCCCGAGAGAAGGAGGCGTAGTCATCCGTGGAGTGCTCCAGGGAGTAGTACCATACGGCAGCAGCGAGGATATGGGCATCTGAGTCCTCACCACCTAATGAATTCTGCAGTGCCTGGTAGAAAGCTGTTTTGCTGTTGGTTCGGCCTTGGCTCTCTTCGAATTGCTTTGAAAAGAGAGAGAGGGAAGGAACGAAAAAGACATGAAATTTCCCAGTTACATCCTGAGAGGTACACACTGTGCCCTTCAAACATTATTCTAGAAGATTCTCTCTGAGCAGCAGCAAAACACAGCATTTAGCACTTGTACTTGTTCCAGTCCCACCGGTTTTCACTGTGTGTACTGTGTGACCTTAAGCAAGTGGCTCTACCTTTCTGTGCCTTCTCTTTGTCCATCTGCAAATGGGAGTGCCTTCTATTAGGGTTGGGAGAAGGACATGAAGGAAATCCAATTTAAGTGTGGTCCTTCTTAGTCCAGATGGCTGTCTGACACTGGGCCACACGCCTGTCTTTCTGGCTTTATCTGGCTAGGTTTAGCTGTCTTGTGCCATCCCATGTACTGCCATGGTCATTCAAATATGAGTAGACAGTGTTGCCATAAGAACAAACTCTTCCCTGGACCAACTCTGCCTGTCCTGGAAAGCTAGGACCATAAGATCAAGCTCCCTGACTGTTGGGCTATGTTCCAGCAGGTGGAGACAGAGATGTGTAATGGATGTCCAGAGCCTCACAGAGTGGGCTTAGAATGGGCAAGAATACAGGGATGAGGCTGTGGCCAGGCTTGCTTTAGGGAGAAACTGCACTGTTGGGCTGAGGGACTGCATATGTGCTCAGGGGCAACAGCCACTTTTCTCTCTCAGCCTCCCTGCTCTGCCCTTGTTTCGCTGCTGACCATGCTGTGGGAGGGGGAGCTACTTGGCTCCTACATTCTGGCCTCAGTTTCCTCCTTTCTGGAGAAGAAGGGCAGAAGATGAAGGTCTTTTCTTGATGCAGTTCTGGGAGTGTGGCCAAGATGCCTGATCCTCAGAATGCTTAGGATGCACATGTTTACATATTTCTAGGAGCTCCTGTATACCGTGGCCCCGCTTGTTGGTAGACCTGGTGTGTTTACACTGCCCTAAGTTTACCTCCTCTAAGTGTAGGGATCCAGGATCAGGGCATGAGGTTCCATATATTGGTGATCTAACACGAATGTTCCCTCTTGTGGGACAGCTGGCCAGACCTGTTCATAGGGGTGGGGGGCGGCATGGCTGGCATACCCATCTGTGGGATGATTTAGCAAAGACGTGTCCCAGTTACATAACACCAGCCTCATGAGACAGTGAAGAAGACCAGAGAGGCTAGCATGCAAAAGGACCTTGTTTCTTTAGTCTTAACGTTCATTTTAGAAAGAAATCTTAAATGCATCAGTCTCTGCTAGACATGTGAGTATATGAGCACCCATGGCATGAACAGCTTCCAAATGCCACCAGAGACCAAGGCCACAATAAAAAGAGGTTTATGTGAAAGCTCTCAAGCATACCCCAGCCTCATCCACATACCCATATTCTCTCACAGAACCCCAAATAAAACACACAAGTGGCACGCACCCACTTTGCTCTCACCATTGGTATTTAGGAGTTACCATTCATCTATTCTGGGCTAATTAGATTGGTCCTCACCTACCCACCTGCTGTCTATCATGCTGACAGACAAGTTTCCAAAGGTCTGGGGGAAACTTAATTGGATGGTTCTTATCTGTTCTGATTGCCTGGAATAACTCGTAACAAAGTGGCTACTAAAGCTGTCACATACCTCCTGTCACTTACAGCTTAGTGTTTAACATTCCCCAAGTGCTTTACCAAAGTGTGCCAGGAGCCCAGGTGCTGGGTGTGGCATCATCCCACTTTCTGCTCTAAGTCCAGGCCAGGAGAGTCTTTGCCTTCTGAGGGCATCATACAGAGGGCCAGCATGGGCTGGTGTTTAGTGCAGGACTTAGCATGCATGGGAGCTCTCAGTCCTTTCCCAGCTCTAACTTAACATGCCCAGAGTGACATTGAAAACACAGGACCACAAAACATGGAAGGGAGGTGGCCCATTGGTACATGGCCGACGGTGGTGATGAGAACACTGAGTTGGGAACCAACATGAAGGTATAAGTATCAACTGCCAGGTTTGAGAATGGCTGCACCTCTTCTGAGCCCTCCTGGGAGGATTAAGGCACCCGGGCAGTTGTGCCTGTGTGTGGTGTAGATTATGAGCAGCTAAGAGGCTCTAGCACAAGGGCCTTCCTGGACCCATGAGCCCAAGCTTGGTTCCTAACCCTCTACATGCCCCAGAGGTGTGACATTGGCTGGTCCTGTAACCTCACCACTCCTCAGGTTCCTTGTGCGCAAACTGGAGTTAACTTGAGTATAGGCTATAGTGTTGTCTTGAGACTTTAGAGTGACAGTCTGAAGCACCCTGGTCAAGCTCTGGCATAGAGCACTTAATAAAAGAGACACACTTGCAGTAACTGTCAGTTTCGCTAACTTCAATGACAAAACTAAAGGAGGAAACCTAAAGGCCCTAAACTACTTATCACAGGATACAAATACCCCTGTGTGTCTAACTTCATGGAACAAGGATCCTCTCTTGCTTTTATTCCTATCTTTACTTCTTTGTGTTAGTACTATGAATCTTTAAAGGGCTGTGAGAGTACTGATCGCTGACCTGTTGCAGATGTCAGATTCCCTGGTCTGTTGGCTTGGCTCCCAGCCCTCAGCAAAGGCAGTGAGGAACAAGGACAGGGAAAACCCCATGGCCATTTCCTGTGCCTGTGTTCTGCAATGCCCCTGCCCTGACGCAGAAATGGTGGTCGGAGGAGGGCTCTGTTCTGAGATCTTGGGGGATGTTCACCCACAGCGGATTCTTGTACACTTGCAAGGCACAGTTTACCTTCACTTCCTAACAGGAGGGAGCCCCAGAGAGGTCCAGGTACCAGGACCTCTGTGTCCCACTAGCCATGCTAGGCAGTACTGCGCACAGTGAAGGAAGAGGCTTTCCCTTGTTGATGGAAATGTGAGGACTCTTGCTGAGACACTCAGAATACATGTGCTGCAGAGGATAAGGGCCAAATTAGGAAGGTCTAAGTCTACTTCCTGCCCAAGCCACAGGTCTTCTATCCAGATGTCCCCACCTCCTGGCAGCTGCTAGCCCCATTCATCTCTTTCCTCTGTGTACATTCTTGCTTACCTGGGGGCACCATCTTCTTGTCCTTATTTCATTCTAGTGAGGTAAACCAGATCTATTCTTTGACGGTTCCCTCTGCTTCCTCCTGTCTCCTACCCCCTCCCACATCATGCCCCACACGCCAGTTCATCATGCCTCCTCACCTATCCAGTTTCTACTCCAATGCAAGGCAGATGCCATACTGTTTGGTGGGGAAGAGCTGCTCTATACTCAGAAGGCTCTTAATCTATATCCATTTACACACTGTCTCCTCACAAGGTTGCAGGATTATTAGGCTACTACCATTCTGAGGAGTAAGTGAGCACAGCAGAATCCCTATTGGAGAACCAGGAGGACACTGGAGCTTGCCAGGGTTCAGATGCCCACAGCTCTCTAGAGCAGTGGTTCTCAACCTTCTTAATCCTGCAGCCCTTTAACACAGTTCCTCATGTTATGGCCACCTCCAACCATACAATTATTTTCATTGCTACTTCCTAACTGTAATTTTGCTACTGTTATGAGTCATAATGTAAATATCTGTTTTCTTATGGTCTTCGGAGAGCCCTGCGAAATGGTCATTTACCCCACCCCCGAAAAGGATTGTTACCCACAGGTTGAAAACCAATACTCCAGAGCTTTTGAGGACCTTTTGTCTGCTGGGTGGACAAAAATTGAAGACGGACCTACTGCCAGCCAGAAATGGGAGATTCAAGATAAGCCTGATGCGAGTTGCCCTAAAACAGAATATGGTTGGGTTGGAGAGTCTCACAAATGAGCAAAGTGCTCTAGCAGGGTCCTTGTATCCTGGACAGGGTGGCTTCAGGGAGCAGAGAGGCATGTCCTCTGCTCAACCTTCCTGCCCTTCATGTCGCTGACTGCCCTTTATCCAGAGCCCCAGTGTCCATGCAGGTCAGGGACTTTGACTGTGGGCTTAATTCAATTGGTTTCACTTCCAGCAGCATTTTCCATTTACCCTCCACCTCCTTTAAGGAAGCCCCCTTTTCTGGGCCATTGTGGCATGAAACTTCCCTGGTTTTCTTCTGAGCTTCTTCTGGAACTCATAGTTCACAGTCCTATCTGCCAAACAAGCTGCACCAAAATCGGATGACCTCTCGAGGTCCTCCTGAAAGGACAAGGAGCTCCTTGCATGTCCACAGCATCATAGCCTGCTCTCTACCTTCCCCATTACTTGACTCTCACCAAGGTCTTGATTGGCTGCTGCTAGAGTGCTTGTGTTTTTATTTTGTAAGGGGTATGTCAACACAATCATTTAATACTTAAAGATACATGGGAATCTCTCATCACTCTCTCCCTCTTTCTTCTTCCTCTGCTCCCGCTACTGTTCAGGCTTCCAGGACATAACCTTCCTGGGTCTGGCAGACAGGCCTTTCCCACTCTGGCTTCTATATCTCCCCCTACTCTCAGATTTCCCTGTCTTATGGCTGTCTCCTCTCCCATGCAGGTGTCAATGCAAAGGCCCCCCTCCTCTAGGTTGTTCCTGTCTGCTCCTAAAGTATGCTCCTAAAGTCTCCCTTTCTACTGCTTCCTCTGCAGCCCCCTGGTTCTGCTTTCCCCAGGGCTCTCCTCAAGACCTGAAACCCTTAGTGCATTTGCTTATGCATTGTTGTCTCTTATTTCTGTGAGCTCTGCCTGCCAGGGGCTCTACCTGGGTGCTTAGAACTTTCTCCCAAAGACTAGAAGACCTCAGTAACAGGGTGTTTAATAAAATCCCAGGGGTGCTTGCACAAGTCACACATGAACCACTGTTCACTGCTTATCTTACTACAGAGCTAAGAAACAATGGCCAACCTTTTATCAGATGTGGCAGAATTAGTGTCAAGTGTCTATCACATGTTTAGAGACCCACAAAATATTCTATCATTTTGTTTTAAGTTACAAGAGAAGGCAGGCACGGTGGGCACACACCTATAATCCCAGCACTCAAGGAAGCAGAGGCAGATGGATTGCTGTTGAGTTCGAGGCTAGCTTGGTGTACAAAGCGAGTCCAGGGCAGCTTAGGCTACAAAGAGAAACCCTGTCTCGGGCTGAAGAGATGGCTCAGAGGTTAAAAACACTGGCTGCTCTTCCAAAGGTCCTGAGTTCAATTCCCAGCAACCACATGGTGGCTCACAACCATCTATAGTGAGAGAAACCCTGTCTCAAAAAAAATTACAAGAGAAAATATGATGATGATGGTGTGATGACAATATAATAGTAATTCTATCTTGATTGGCACTCATCTTAATAAGAACAGTCATAAAATATTTTCCTAATGTTTGAGGGATAGTGAATCCACCTGTCTTGGCTCTAGGGAGAGCCTCCAAGGTTCTAGATGAGGAGACACAGGGTGTCATGCTCTGAGGGTCTGTGTCTCAGTGGGGACAGGAGGGTCACAGAATGTTAGATAGGGCATTCTGGAGCTGGATCTCCACAGCGTCCCTTCTTGATGAGAGATGTCTCCATTCTTAGATCCTGTCTGCAGAAGGCAGACGGAGCTCACTATACTACTTGGAAGCTACAATACCCACAGCTCTAACTGGCTTAGTAACTTGTCTAAACCACATGGTCAAAACCAGGAATCATGACCTATTTTCCAGTTCATATCCCATGTCTGCCTAGGTCCAGACCTAGCATGAGGAGATTTGTGGTAGTGGCTCCTTTTTCAAAGATCTCTTTTTCCCAGACACACACCACACACACACACACACACACACACACACACACACACACACACACACACACACACACACTGAGTATTCCTGCTTCCGCTTCTTACTATGAGCTGCCGCCACCAAGGATCTGATACTGCTGCACTGGGGCTCATGCCAGCAACTTAGCTGCCAGGTGCAGCTTTCCAACTCTCAGACAGCACGCCCCCACCCCCTTCACAGGCCCACACTGCACCTGCTCCTGAATGAGGCCAACTCCCAGGCAAGCCCAGGGCACGCAGGCTACACTAGGCTTTGGGTTTTTCTTGCCTTCCTCGGAGATGCTTGGAGGGGAAGCAGAACCGTGAATCTTGGAACAAATCTGCTTTTGATAATGCAAATGTAGTCTTGGTTAATGCAGACAGACTGTCAACTTCAGCAGTCAGGAGGAGAAGGAGGGAGGGGGATAATTCCCCATCTCAGAGACCAGTGGAGAATTTCAATAGAATGCTTCGACTTCAGAAATAAGATCACTCTGAACAAGCGGAAGCTTTCCACCTTCCCAGGCGTCCATGTGCCCACCATGCTCTGCAGGTATGTCTCTGGGTGTCACGAGGACTCCTTGGGTGGCCTCAGTGGCAGGGGTGAAAGCCTTCAGGGTTTGATGAAGCCCTACCCACCCACCTTTGGTCTGAGGGTATTTGGTAGTTTGGGCTGAGGGGTTGGCTGGTCCTGAGGCTGAATAAGGGATAGGAGGCACCTCTTCCTCCCCTGGACTTGTGCTGTGGGCTGGTTTCCAGCTGTCATTTCTGTAGCTGCTGGAAGGAGAAAGTACGTGTGCCTGCTTTAGTGTCTATGTGCACATTTGCTGTGATTTGGAAAACTGGCTGGAGGTCAGAGGATTCAGTGTGTGTAAGTCCTTTGGATTTCTTCTTGGGACCAGGGCCATTGACTATTTTATTAATGAGTTAAGTATAAAAATAACTATCATTTATTCAGGTCCATCTATTTTCTTGACAGTTAAGTATGTGTGAGTCCTCTGGGCATATTCAGCAGGGTCTCTGAATAATCTCCCAATTTACAGATAGGAAAACTAAGCCTCAGGTTCTGGGGAAATGCTCTGGACTATAGTCAGAAGACATTGGGGACTTCCCCCTGTTTTTCTGTCAGAAGGCCAAAGGAGGGGGTCTGTTCTTGCTCATTTGTCACCCAGCTGGCAGTGCCACTATGGGTAATGAACCCTGCCCTACCTCTTATCTTCAGGGACATGATGCCCACCTGCCCACACAGCATACATATATCCATCCCCAGATGCTTGCCCTTCTGATTATCTATGTCTGGCCATTACCTCTTAGGGGGCAGGGATTCAATTGATAGTGATTTCCACCCAAACTAGTCCTCCACCTGGCACGCTGTAAGTGACTGGTCTGCTTTCACCAGCAAGCTGGTGCTGGTATTACATACTCGTGCTATGTGCCCTGCTCACCTAGGCATGGTGATTTCCTGGGTGTAGAAGTTACCCAAAACAAGGGTCACTGTCAGGATATAGCTCTGACTGCTGGAGAGGGGTGTGGCTGGCCCTGAGCGAACTGGCTGATGGAAGGCTCGTGGATTGAGTGAAAACGAGGAGACTCTGGATGCCACCATTGCTAAGCCTGACAATAGGGGTGCACAGGAAGGACTGTGCTAGGTATAGAATTTGAGTGTGGACAGAGGTGGCCTCAGCAGTTCACCGTGCACTGAGGATGAGGAGCTATAGGCATCTAAGTAAAGATGTTCAGCAGTCTTTTAGCGCTGGCAGCAGTCTGGGCTTAAGGGTGTGTGTGGGGGGGGTGGAGTCTGACTGGACAGCCAGGCTGGAGGTGTACTTCCCTCTCATCAGGGACTGGTATAGAGAGAGCTGGGCTCTGGCTTACCATCAAACACTGCTCCTGCCATCTACACTGCCAGGTGTGCTCACCAGACACAAGACCCTAAGACTACACACGAGCTCAGTGTGTCTGGGTAACTAGTGAGACAGACATGGGTGGCCAGTGAGACAGAAACGGGTGACCAGTGAGCAGTGTGCCAAGGCCTCGCTCCCTGTGGGGTGGGGCTGGAGAAGCATGACCAACATGTGCTGGCTTTCCTGCTCTGGCCACCTCCAGTGCACACCTTCCCAGCAGGGCTGGTTTAGCAGTGAGCCTCCTTCCATATGCCACCGTGCTCCTTTGTGAAGGAACAAAGGGAAGTTTACCTTGAGCGCTTTGGGCAACTGAAGGAGAACTGAAATACAGCATTGGGGAAGGATTCTTGGTCCTCTAGCCTACCAGTAATGACAAAAAGTTCCCTAAACACCACTGGGACAGTGCTAGGGAGGGTGAGTCCCAGGGAAGTCGCACAGCCAAGCAGCCTTCTTATGATTGGCTAGCACAACTGGGAACTATGGCCTGGGCTGTGCTCTGACCCATCATAGCCCACATCTACCAGCAGGAGGCTACTTCTGTCACTAGTGGGGGAACCCCAACTGCTGGAGGTGCTGTAGGCAGCATCTGCCAGGGTAGCCCTCACCTCTCCATGCTCCCTGTCTGAGATGAACCCTAAGCCGAGACTCTCAATGTAACTTCCCCTCTTTCATGACTGAGAACTGGCATGAGTGTTCAGCACATGTTTCCAGGGCCAACTTTTGAGGACAGAGTGTCCTACCTAAAGATCACATGTCCTCTCTCAGAGGACAGCATTGTCTGTGATATTGCAAGGAAAAGGTTATATTCCATGTAACTCAACACGTTTGTGACGAGTGTAGCAGCAGAGACCAAGCCATTCTGTTTTACAGTGTCAGAGGTGGTCAACGTTAGCTGCTCGGCGAGTCTGTCCACACCACTATCCTTTCATGTAGAAGCACACAAATATATACACACATGCAGATACTTGCTTCTTAAATATGAATGCTAACTCAACTCCATGTTTCTCTGCATCTTCGTTTCCTACTTAACAGCCAATCACAGGCATCCCTCAGGCCAGCATCGAGATCAGGCTCATGTTTTTAACAGCTGAATAATATTTAGCACTTGGAATGTATCTTAATTTAGCCAACTATTTCCCTGTCAAGGGACATCTGGATTTCTTCCCAAATTTTTTTTTCTGCAACCATTAACACTGTGATAAATGTCCTTGTACACAAGCTGTGGAAGAGAGCTGTGCTTCTGCTTGTGTTGAGGTATTCCTCACGCTGGGAACTCCCTGCTCAGCTTCTAGTCTAAGCTCTTTATGGTGACTGATTCATAGCTGCAATTTGTGATCATATCTGTTTTAGTCACCTCTTGTAAATGTCTTAGTTCTGAACCCAGCTTCTGCCATGACTATGTCCAGGTTCCTGTAGTCTTGACACACAGGCCTCTGTCAGCCAGAAAAGTAAGACCGTTAGTAGTTCTCAACCTAGTATGCCAGTAGGAGGCTTCAGAGGCCGTACCCTGCCTCCCTTCACCTACCTTCACAGCCTTCGCCCTGTTGATAAGCCCATCATCCTGAGAACCTCCTATGAGTAGATCCACTTTTGCCGGCAGAGGCCTCTTCAACCCTCTGGCTGGACCTTCACGTAGGTACTGGCCATCCACTACCGGGCCCCAGTAGTGGAAAGGGCCACTCACAGCCAGGAGCTGCAGGGTGAGGCAGAAGGCCATTACTTGCATGCATTTTAGTTTTCTTTAAAAAAATGTACAATCACAGTTGTTGGCTGTGCTGAAGCTGAGGACTGTAGCAAAGAAAGAGCCAATGGTTCTGAACAGAGAGAGACCAGAAAGGCCTCTGTGAATGAAGGGCACTCTGCATGACAGAAACCTGCCCTTCTTACCTCCAGAGCCTCATAATTCTGCCTCACAGTGTCTCATGGTGTCTGTCTTTTGTATAACAATTACATTGCTTTGCTTAGTGGGGCCTTAACCATGAACACCCGTGCTCCAAATCCAACTAGGCTCTAATGTCCTGTCTAACAGGACAAGCAGGACATCCTGTGCCAGTGCCCAGGGCTGGGGAGAAAATCCCCCTTCAGCAATGCTTGGCATCCAGGAGACCCTCCCAAAGGCCCTCTGCTGAGTAACAAGAGGTTTCCAGGAGAAACAGGAAGAAGGGGGAGGCCTTAAGGTCAGTGCTAACAGGTGTTCCTAACCAGCATAGCCTACATAGATGAGGTTGGGGACTAGACTTTGTCTAGATCTCAGGGTCTAGACTCAGTATGAGGATCATGCCTGATCATATCTCCTTTACCAATGTCAGGGACAGCCAGAGACTCAGGCTGAGAGCAAAGGGGTATGACCTGACCTTGTGCCTCTATGGTCCTAGCATGCAGAGTGACCCTTCTCAAGTTCTATTTCATTTCATCTTTCAACTCTAGGTCTCTGTTAGAGTTTCCACTTTGTACATTAGACATCTAAATGACAGAAATTTGTCTCTCATCGGCAGCCCTGTATGTTCCTTCACAGCTGTGGCTCCTGCAAGGACAGGGACTCAGGAGACAAATTTATCTTTAGTTGTTCATGCAATGGATGTGTATCTTGGTGGAGAGGATCATCATACCTCCATTTTAGGCCCTGGTCTTCCATTTGTAAAGACAAGAGGTTATTCCTCCCCACCTGCACACCAAAACTGACCTTGGTCTGAGCATCATTGAGGATGTTGGCAGGCTTCTGGCGGAGGCATGACACCACTTCCTGGACAGATGAGGTAGGACATCTGACCTCCTTTGCCAAGGCCACAGCTTGCTGTTGGGCCCTGTCTGGGGTGATAACTGCAGCGGGGGACAGTGCGGAGCCTCCCTGGAGAAAAGAGCAGGGGTTGAACTGGAAACCTGTACAGCTTTGGCTACTGCTTAGGACCCTCAGGGCTCAGCAGAGTTCTGTACCCTCCTCCACATGCAGACATCAGGATCCTTTGATAGGCAACATGTATGGATGTCAGGTTAGCAAAGTAGCATGTGGTGTGAACTTGAGCAAGTCAAGGCAAACTTGGTTTCCTTATTTGTGAAGTGAGGGTGTCATGAGTTCCTCTTCAGTTTCTCTGAGCAGCTAAAGAAGTATATGGAGGCAAAAGATGATAGTTCTTAGGGACTAAGAAGGCTTCTGGTAAAAGAACCCCACGACATACAATTTCAGCTCTCTCCAGCCCCAGGGAGTTCCTTAAGCAGCAAGGTTTCCTCTCTCTAAGATGTAGCTGAATGTGAAAACAGAGATCCCCTGGAAAAAACGCCATCATTCCAGGTATCTGAGGTACTGAGAAGTCAGTGCATGGATAGACATGTAACCAGACAGGGAGAGCCTAGAGCGCAGTGATCTTGTCAATAAACCTCTGCAGTTTTCTTAGCATGAGTATGAGTACCGTATCCTTGGGATTATTTCCCTAACACAGTGGCCAGCTTCCCTGAGAAGCCCATTGTTAATAAGAAGCACACCAGTCATGAGAGCTCAATGGCCAAGCACTGAGTCACTGTGAGGCAGACTCTCACACGTACCTGGGAGGCTCCTGACAAGAGGGTGCTATACCTATCCCATATTGAGCTCTAGTTCTTAGGTCCTTGGAGGCAAACCTGTGACCAGAGTCTGAGGTTAGGCCAGCAGTCAGAAGCTCATCTGAAGGACAGTAACATGGACAGGGTGGACAGAAGAATTACTGTTAACCCAGTAGCTATATATAGACTGATGAGCAGAGCTCTTCCTGGCATCTCTGAACTGCAGAGAGATAAGTACAGAGCCTGGGCTGCAGACACTAGATAGTGTGAAGCAGCATAAGGGGGTTCTCTTTTTTACTGTGTTTTTCATACTAAACTCAGCCTGCTGGTGCCTCCTGCAAGATGTGTAAAACAGACTCTGCTAAACATCAATATCTACAAACAAGACAGAATCCACCAGGCTCCTCATGAAAATCAACAGCAGTGTAGGTCAAACTTGTAGCCAGCCAAGTCTGGCATGCAGCGACCTTGGCAATGAACCACAGAAGGTGGACTATCTTGAGTGTGAGTTTTACATCAGGTGGCCAGCTTTTTAAAGAACCACTTGCTTTGTTCTTATAACAGAATGCCACTCACACTAAAGGCATTCATGCTGCACTCTGCCCCTCACTCTGCACCATCAAGTGAATGCCAAGTGGACTCTGATTCGCCTACAGCAGTAGTTTTCAATCTTCCTAAGACTGCAACCCCTTGATACAGCTCCTCATGCTGTGGTGACTCCCAGCCATACAATTCTCTTCATTGCTACATCAAAACTGTAATTTTGCTACAGTTATGAGTAGCAATGCAAATATCTGGTATTTAGATGGTCTTAGATAACCCCCGTATAAAGGTCATTTAACCCTAAAAGGGGTCGAAACCCACAGGTTGAGAACCAATTACTTACAGGGATGCCTGAGGACTTGAGGATTTCAGGGTGGGCCTCTGATGTTTTCAATATTTCTTCCAGCTATAAATAGCTAGGGTTCTTGATATGGGGAGGAAGTGGGCAAAGGCGTGGGTTTCACTGACACTGTGAGATAGCTTAGAGAACTTTCCTCTCTCTTTTTGTTGTGATCATTCTTTCTGAAGGAAGCCTTGTTCTTTGTGGAAAATCAGCAGTTAAACAGGCTGTCCTCATCCGGGGGCATTTGTTAGGACATAGATGTGGTGGCCTTTGATGAACTCCAACTCTGTCACTCTGATGAAGTCATTCTGAAATTGTAACTTTAGTGTGTCCAAGAGGACTCCCTCTCAGGCCTTTCTTGAAGAAGTCGTTAGCTGGCAAGGCAACAGAGGTACTTGTTGTTGTTTTTTTTGTTTTTTTTTTTTTTTTTTTTTTTTTTTTTTTTTTTTTTTTTTTTTTTTGACAATCTTGCTGTACCAGGTATGCCCTGATGGCCCTGACTTAGGAAGAGAGTCTGTGGGAAGCCCATTGTGTCACCTTCCTAGAGCCCCCTACTCCTCAGTTCTCCTTTACCTGGATCCTCACTATGAGGTAGGAACTCCTCAGGGGAGGAGAAGGTGGGAAACCCACAGCCACCTTCTCACCAGTGGATGCACAGGCTTACATGGGCTGTGGCAGCCTCCGCTAGGGGATCAACAAAAAGCACAAGAGTCAGGCAGAACTACTGTGCTCCATACGCAGAAGAACCCATGAATCTGACTCTAGGGGTGCCAGGCATCTGCCAGAAGTGAAGCTGTACACCTCAGTGTCACAGAAGGGAAGGGACAGACATGAGGTGCATCCCTGGCAGCTATCCACAGCTCCACATTCTACCCACTATGTCTGTGGACGTGGGTTTCTGCCGGTCTCTGTGAGAAGGTGGGGCCAACACCCAGTAGGAAGGCTCTGTTTTAAAAACATACAGGCTGAGGTTTTGGTTTCAGTGCTACCCGCTTTTCTGTCAGTTCCTGACTTCTCATGGAAGGGCCCTGTTGATCAACCTTTCCAATGAAGGTACAAGATAATGACGCAAGAGACCCCACGTGGGATAATCAGCCCTCAGTGAAAGCGAATGCTATTAACCGTGGGTTTCTTTCCCCCCTGCAATGTGCTATCTAGCTTCCTGCTGGGAGGAAGCAGAATGCGACTCAACAGCACTGCAGCGCTCTGAGGAGCACTGCCAGCTCCTATGGTGATTTCAACCATTTGCTACTGAGGAGAGATCAATCTAAGAGAATTTTGACTCTGTCTGATTTTATGCAAAGAGTCTTATGCCTTAAGCCCCGAAGCTATGGTCAGATGCAAGGTTTTTCAAAGTACCGGCTATGGACTGTTCTTAGCTGCACACAACCAAGAGTGATCCCAAGACAAGACCTCTGCTTTTGGGATAAGGAAAGAAGCTAGAATTTTTACACATTAAGAACTCTGAGGAGGGGCCGTGGGCCACCCGTATGCCCTGAGAACTCTGCAGAGAGGCAGGATGTGAGAGGACTTTGATGGTAGAAAATGAGTGGAGGGGGACTCTGCCAGGTGACAATTCCTGGGGGAGTGGCAAGGATTGAGGGTAGGCTGAGACTATTGAAGACAAATCCAGGGGTCAAGAGACCCCACCATCCCTGTAAAGAGCTTCCTATGTATTAAAGATATATTAAAGGAGGGAGTCAGCACACAGAGGGATAGGAACATAGGTGGGCTTTCTAGGAGGGGAAGAGGACTCTGCAGAGAAGATGCTGAGAAGAAAGATCAGAAGACAAGTCAATGACAGCCAGATGAGAGGTGTCACCTTGAGGCCACTAACCCTGGGGTACAGAACAGGCTTCTACAGCTATGGGAAGTCCTTAGGGATTTTGGACAGACCATTGTAAGTATTTAGGAATATCACTGCCTACATCTGTGCATGGTCAGGCTGAAATGGGCTAAAGCACACAGCAGGCCCTTGAGCAATGACTGAATATGAATGCCTCAAGAATGTGGGCTACTAAGGGCAGAGTAGTGAAGAGACTTTTCCATCATTGGCTAGAGCCATATGTATAGGACCCATTTCCTATAGACACGTAGGGCAGAAGTGAACTGGGGCAAAGGGCAGGATGCCGCTCGACCCTCTTGGTATTAGAAAAGGTAGAGGGAGCATCTGAGGCAGGAGCATTGGAGGCAGGAGCCAAGCCCAGGCTGTGGTCCAGGGATTCTGGGTAGAGATCAGAGCCAGAGTGTCTGTCCACTGCTCTTGTATCCTTCCTTTCCTGGAAATGCACCCAAGCCTGAGCCTGCCACTGAGTCCCATGGTCATAGGAATTGGAGCATGCTTCTGAGAGGCAAGGAGAACCTGGAGAAAGACCTAAAAACTTACACCCATCAGAATGGCCAAGATGAAAAACTCAAGTGATAGCACATGCTGGAGAGGTTGTGGAGAAAAGGGAACCCTCCTCCATTGCTGGTGGGAATGTAAACTGGTTCAACCACTCTGGAAGTCAATCTGGCGCTTTCTCAGACAACTAGGAGTAGTGCTACCTCAAGACCCAGCTATACCACTCCCAGGTATATACCCAAAATTTGCTCAAGTACACAACAAGGACATTTGTTCAACCATGTTCGTAGCAGCTTTATTTGTAATAGCCAGAACTTGGAAACAACCCAGATGTCCATCAACGGAGGAATGGATACAGAAATTGTGGTATTTTTACACAATGGAATACTACTCAGCAATCAAAAAGGAGGAAATCATGAAATTTGCAGGCAAGTGGTGGGATCTAGAAAAGATCATTCTGAGTGAAGTATCCCAGAAGGAGAAAGACAAACTTGGTATATACTCGCTTATATAGACCTACAAGACATGATAAACATAATGAAATCTACACACCTAAAGAAGATAATCAAGAAAGTGGACACAGGCGAAGGTGATTAATCCTCATTTAGAAAGACAAATGGGATGTGCATTGAACTTATGACAGGAGTCTACCACAAAAGGCATCTGAAAGACTCTACCTAGCAGTGTTTCAAAGCAGACACTAAGACTCATAACCAAACCCTCGGCAGAGTGCAGGGAATCATATGAAAGAAGGGAAGTTAGTATGATATGGAAAGGATAGGAGCTCTACAAGGACCAAATATATCCGGGCACAGGGTCTTTTCTGAGACTGACACTCAACCAAGGAACATCTATGGATACAACCTAGAACTTCTGCTCGGATGTGGCCTGTGGTAGCTCAGTAACCAAGTAGTTTTCCAAAGTAAGGGGAACACGGACTATTTCTAACAGGATCTCAAGGGCAGGCTGTTTGACACCCCCTCCCCCCCCAGGGGAGGAGCAGTCTGTTAGGCCACAGAGGAGGACTTTGCAGCCAGCCCTGAAGATACCTGATAAAACAGGGTCAGATGAAAGGGGAGGAGGTCCTCCCCTATCAGGGGACTTGGAAAGGGGCAGGGAGGAGACCAGGGAGGGAGTGTGGGGTTGGGGAGGGAATGAGGGAGCGGGATACAGCTGGGACACAGAGTTAACAAAATGTAACTAAAAAGAAAAATAAATAAATAAAAAAAATGTTTCCCATCCAAGTTTTTTAATGTTCTCTTGCATACCATTAACCTGGCATCATCTCCTTGCTTGATCCTTGTGACCTTGAGTCTTATTGAAGTCTATAGCACTTCAGTTTTGGCAAATCTTTACATGAGTGATGACAATAGTTAATATAACTTTCATTTTGAAACTGCAGCCTACAAGGCCACAGCTCACTTCTCTCTCTCTCTCTCTCTCTCTCTCTCTCTCTCTCTCTCTCTCTTTGCTGGAATCAGTGGTTTTTGGTTTTAGTTATGTAGGCTATGGACATTAGGTGGTAAGAGCCAAGAGCTTGCTATTGTCCAGCATCCTTGTCCTGCCAGATGGGAATGGCCTACTTTGTCCCTCCTAACAGGAATTAAATTGTAACTGGTGCAAGCCACAACTGAGGGGCATTTTCTGTAGGTAGAATTTGAAGGCAACTAAGGGTACGTGTATATGTCTACATACATATGCATGCACTTACAGGGAAAGTAAAAGGCATTCAACTTTCATAAGTGGCCTCTTAGGAGCTGGGGCAGTAATTTATGTACATTTTCATCCTGTGCTCTCCACAGCAACCTTCTGCATATTAGCAACCCCCACCCACTTTACAGATGGTGAGATCACAGTTCCAGAAGGAGGAGGTGAGGTGTGTGAGATCTTGAGATTGGTAATAACAGCCCAAACCATAAAGCTTTTAGCTTCCTCCAGGCTCTACCACCTCTCACTGAAAACAGCCCCAGCTTAGCATGGAACATTCTCCACTTACGAGTGGCTGACAGGTGGCAGCCAATAAGGAAGAAGCTTAAGGTGGCCAGAGAGCAGGAGTGTGGTATGGAGTCTCTCTTCCCTTGTGCCAATCAGGAGTGCTTGGTGGATACCAGACCAACACAGGGCTCTGTAGAGGAGATGACATGTCTGCAGACTGGGAGGGACACAGAGGCACAACACTGTCCTCTGAAGTCTCTTGGAGATATTTACAGCCTCATTGCATTCTGCTCAGTACAGATCCATGAACATCTCCTTAGAAGAGGACTCTAAATACCCCAGACTCTCCTTAGAAGAGGAACACACACTACTTATTTTGGTGCCCTTCTGTGTACACTCCACTTCATCCCTAGAATTTCCAAAGAGTCAGGAAGAGTATCAAAGGGGTTTAATCCCTTGATGGTACCCATTAAAAGAGACTGAGACCCAAGTATTTTGATTCCAGTGAGCTTTTCCATAACACGTTGCTCCAGTAGATGGCTGAATCCAGGTGAGAGCCATAGGCACTCTGTTCTAACCCTTCACCTTGCCACCGCCCCAGGACTGCATGGATCTTTCAACTTTGCCAATTCCCAGAGCCCTCTCCCCATTCATAATGAGCCAGTTGTAGAGTTTCACCAGCTCCTAACAATTTTGTCATTGTCATTGCACCCATGAACTATCACAGCAGCTGCAATTAGAAAAGCCTTTAGGTCATATTTAAAAGCTGATTCCACACTATAGTGTGATGGATCCTTATCATGGGGACAGCAGTCATTAGCACTGTCACATGAGCAATTCAGCAAGTAAATGGTATGGCAAAGGCTATTGAAGGGAACACTGTACAGCAAAACAAGTGAGAGGAGCAGGGTCAGGGTGAGGGGACAGGCTCCAAAAAAAAATATCTCTCAAAGACCCTACTGTATGCTTCCTAGACATTCCTTATGTTTGGGAGTAGACACAGCTACTCTGGGCTTTGCCCCTCTGGAATGGGATTTCTACCTATCTTGTTTCCTCCAGGTCTCAAAAACTTGACAAAACATCTTTTGCCATCTGTCACGTGTAATATTTAATTGGTTCCATCACCTTCGGACTGTCAGGAGATATTTAAGTAGACAGTAGTTAAAAAATGACTGATCCCCAGACTTAAGGGTCACACTTAAAAAATGCCATGTTAATGAGAGTTGAGGTAGAGTCTACACTACATTGTAAAGGGACTTACGGTACATCCCCAGAACCTGTCCTCACTGCTGCTAAAGAGCACTTCCTCCACACACATAAGCCTGCACTGCCCTTCACAGATGACCTCAGAATCAGTTGTTAAAGGGTCCTTCTTGCTTCTCCCCATTATGCCTTCCTGAGTCCAGCTATCCAGTGGTCTTTGGAACTATGGAACAAAGGGAACAGCTGGGTCCATGAATGGTAGGGGAGAGGCTAAACTGCAGTTTAACACTTTCTGTCATTGTTCAGTTTGTAATACTTTCCTAGGAAGGCCCAGCCTCATGTCACCCATGGGTGGCTTTGTAGGAGACATACATTTTCTTAGTTTTGTAGTAGGGATCTGAGATCTGGTTGTCCATCTCTTGACTGGAAGACTAATATTTAAGACTCAAGACCTTGCCTGCCCTAGAGAGTGTATTGTGCAACATGGTCTGGTAGGACAATAGATTCTGGGAATACAGAAGAACCAGCTGGGAGCCTCTTGGGACAGTCCACAACAGGGATGACCTGTCCAAGAGAATAGAGGTGACTCTGGGTAGAGAGGGAGGAGTTACCATGTGTGGGTGGAGAAAAAATACTGCTCTAACACGGGTCTCTACATACCACAGGAGACAGAATGAATGATTGAGAGAGACCGTTTTTTCAGTCCTAAGGGCCAACTGTCTGTTGGCCCATTGAATTGCAGCCTGTGCCTCTAGCTTCCGGTGACTGGGACATATGTCCTAATAGCCTGTGTTTTCAGATGGGCTTGGTACTTCCCTGGCAGAGCTTGCTTCCTCATCTCATGGTCTGAGCCCAGCCCCCACCAGCATGAGGCACTGACAGCCTCTAGCTCACCACTCAAGCAGATCCTTATTTCAAATGCGACTCTGGGCACTCCTCAGGTCTCTTGCTAAGGTTCTAATGGACTCTACAAAAAGAACATGTATACTTGTGCACCTCCATGTTTGCTCCAGCCTTGGAGTCTATTTCCTATCATGCCCTTCAAATCTGTCAAATGAAAGCAAGTATAAAGTATTATTGTATGAAGAGATGTAGGAAGATGGACTTCCAGGTTGAGGGCTCTTGAAAAATTCTGCTCACAATACAGCAGTTAGTTTCTTTCTTTGTGTATTAGTTTCCTTGTCTGTAAAATGGGCATGTAGTAATGTCACAGGAGAAGAATAGCATGGGCTATGAGACCACCAGCCAAAACTCAAGTCCAACACTCACCAATGAGCTACACAACCTTAGGAAATCTACTTATAGTCCTGGGGCTTCATTTTTTTTTCTTGATTTAAAGTAAAAATGATTAAAAAAAAATCTCCCTTATCTTTTTGTTAGGAGAAATTTTTGAGGAACCATGTAAGGGTTTGTGTGTACCAAGCTTGCAGTAAATAGCATCAGTGTTTCCAGATAATGTAAGCCATCCAGTTGGTTCTAACTAGAGAATTCTCATGAAAGTCAAATGAAATCACAGACATGAAAAGATGTTATAATCTATAAAACACTCTCTATATAAATGTCCACTATTGATAAACCTATTGGTACTCAAACTAGAATTTTAAAGTGGTTGAATATTCTCTAGTCCAGTGTCTCTTAACCTGTGGGTCATGATCCCTTGGGGTTGAATTATTCTTTCATAGGGGTCACCTTAGACCAAGACTAAGTCTGTGCTAAGACTAAGGAAGCACAGGTATTTACATTCACAACAGTAGCAAGATTGCAGCTATAAAGTATAAAGTATAAAGTATAAAGTACAAAATAATTGTATGGTTGGGGATCACCACAGCATGAGGAACTGTATTAAAGCGTCACAGCAGTAGGCTGAGAACACTGCTCTATAGGCAGTTTGGATTGGCGTCTCATCTTAGCCAAGACTATTTCCACAGCCTCCTTCTGCTGGTGCAATTAGTCATGGGCCACTGCGTGTTGAGACGACCCTGACAAACAGATGATTTTACAGCCATCCAGTTGGTCCTAACTAGCTGTCAGTAACTTAAATGACATCAAAGTCAACTCTGAACTTGCTCTTCCTCTGACGATAAAAATCTGGTCACGAGGAAGTAGAACATTATGGAGGCATCCTAGGAGAGTATCAGGTGGGAGTTTAATAAATGCGATAACAACCTTGCTACGAACCTGAGCCTCATTTGGTGCTATTCAAAACACCCAGAGGTAGCTAGCCAGTTACTTTGGCATTGCTGTTCATGAGATGAGGGTTCTGGGCCAGAGTGATGACAAAGCCTCATTGGCACAGTGTCAGGAAGCTGAGCACAGTGGCCTTATCATAAGCCAGGCAGCCAGCTGTTTCCAGATCCCAGTACAGGTCTTTTCTGCGAGTCACCCTACTGTGGGGCTAATTCTAGCAGCTTCTGCACAAAGACTCCCCAGGGAATCAAGTTAGTAGAATATGATTAAGGCCTTAAGGTCTTCTGGGATCTGGGGAAGGCAACTTCTCTTCTTTTTTGAAGCTTTCTCCCTCAGTCTTCCCACCTGTCTCCTCTCTGTGAGTATCTGCTTGTTCTGACTACACAAGGCACCAATGCTACATCACACTGACCACTTACACCCGTCCTTGCCTCTTGGAACTGATGGCATCCTGCAAGTCAGGCGTACAGGACAGAGACTGGTCTTATGAGACACCCTTGAAAAATGTCTTCCTTGGGGCCTAACAAGCATCAGCGCTCACCCAACATGAATGTCCTTCTTGTGGGAAGACATTGTAATAGCCTTGTTCCTAAGCAGAGTTCAGAGGATCTCAGTGATTTTCCTGAAGACACTGCAGTGGGTGAAATGGAATATTTCAAAATGTTGTTAAGATTCCTGCTTAGAAACAATCCACTTCCTCCTTGGTATCTGTCAGTTATCATTTCCCATATGATATAACCACAGATAATACACTACAGCCGTGGGTAAAAAGTTTTAGATTATGTATTTATTAGTATCATTCAAGAAGTGTCATTCTTTCAGTTTCCACGTGTACAGGTACATATTAGCCTAGTTACCCATGGAAACAATTTATGACTAACTATAGATATCCTGAGAGAGCACTTCCAGTTTTTTTGCTGTGGGTACATGATCAAAAGCAATGATCATCCTGATGAGACCTGATAGACTAGGGTCAGATGGAAGGGGAGGAGGACTGCCCCTATCAGTGGACTGGGGGAGGGGCAAGGGAGGAGAAGAGGGAAGGAGGCTGGGATTGGGAGGAGACAAGGGAGGGGACTACAGCTGGGATACAAAGTGAATAAATTTTAATTAATTAAAAAAGTTAGGAAGTGGCTAATCAAACAACAAGGAGACACTGGTGAAAGAGAGGAGCTAGGAGGAAATCCCCAGCAAGAGGTTCTGCTCTGTTAATAGTAGCAGCAAGGTCAGCAAAACCTTGTACAGATATAGATTACCATGGCAACTGTTGCGCTGCAGACAGATAGCACCATGCCTGCCATCCTTCATCTTTTCTAATACCACGTGGTCCACGAAGTCCTGGTGAGTATCCATGAAGTGCCCAGGACAATTGGAACAAGAACAGGTTGGGAAGAAGTGGATACAGATGGGCTTACTCATTAATCCTGCTCTAGTAGATTTGAGAGGTACAGAGGATGTGTAAAAGAGGCAAGGTGATTGTCAGTGGCCAGTACTGCCATAATTATCAACTGCAGACAAGACAAAACTGAAGTCATCCCCTCCCCCCCCAAAAAAAAGGAATTAAAAAAGAGGTGCGGAGAAAACATCCCACAAGCCTGTCAGATGTCTAGCTGTGCCAAATTCTCCCATTTTTCAGGATCTCTTTAAAACATCAACCCTTTGGTCAGCCTCAGTCACCAAAGCCTTGCCAGATGCTTCCTCTGGGGTCCCTGTGCACCCGTGTTCCCTACCATGCTGCCCAGTTCTGCTTTACTCCTGAACCCTGTTTCACTCAGTTAGCCCTAGTGGGTAGAGCAAGTGACAGCCCATCTCCCCAAAGCTCTGCTCTGCGCTCTCCCACAGAGGCTCCATCACAAGCATTTCAAGGGCTAAGTGTCTGAGTTGGATTTAGGAAAGATGGTGGCCTGCAAGCTAGCACATCTAGAGGTTAGTAAGTTACCCATAGAGGGCTGAGACCCACACAGGCTTTGGAGGCACATTAGTGGGTTTTGTTGAGCAAGGACAGAAGAACAGGATCCTAGTGAGTCAGGGTACTTGTGCAACCCTCCTGAGCAGAGGGGACCACAGGGCAGAGCTTCTAGTTTTTTCTTTTCCTGAGGAACTGTAGTCCAGGAAGCTTCCTGCAGAGACAGTGCCTGATGAAACACACAGGTTCCACTGCAGTGGCTGAACTGAGAGTTCCCCACAGGCCACTTCTCTAAGTCTAAGCCAGTCCCAAAGCAGGACTCTCAACTCCTGAGAAATGGTACGGTCTACTTGCCCCTGTATGAGAAAGACAGGCCAAGGGGAAATAAATGCAAATGCTCTTGTCTCCCAGCCATAATCTCCTCTCTTCACTCATTCAGTGGATACTTGTGGATCACCTCTTCAGGGCAGATACAGTGGCCAAGTGTTGGACTCACTGCCTCCAGTGCAGCATCAGACCAACTTTGCTCTTTCCAAGGGTCCACAGAAAGGGCGGCCTTGATGATTTTATGACACATTAGGAGATTTCATGAGCAAGAAATATTAGTATTAGTAATAGGTTCTGTCAGAGACTTGGAAATCTGAACAGGGTCATATAGTCCTGCCTTTAGCTATCTGGACACTATCTCTTAACACGGACTCCTACGTTACAAATCAGCTCCCAAGAGTGTGTCCAGGATGGAGTTTTCAGTTCTGGTTGGGAGAGCTCTGAGATCTACAGGGAACAGGTGAGCTCTGGGTAGCCCCGGAGGACTGACTACACACCTGCAGGAGGCAGGGTGTTCCCATAGGCAAGAAAGGCATCTAAGTGCTTTTGAACTGCCTAACCAAGTACACTGGCACTCATTTCTTTCCACTCGAGGGATGCTAACTGGCTCCTAAGGTTGGTTTCTGCATCATCTGTTCTTCCCAATATTTACACAGAAAGAAGGAAAATGAAGCCTAAACTTCCCAGACTTGGGACCTGCTGAGAATCTTACACCACTGCCATGAAACACTAAATTGCCATACAGTATCTCTCTACGAGTCTAAAGCCTCCAGGAGAACTGAAGCCAGAAAAACGAGCCCTGAATTGTTTCAGTTAGGAGTCTGCCAGCTCCAGCTGGAGACCATGGCAGCTGACCCCTGACAGGGGATCTTGTCCCCTTATCAAGGGCAGAAACCACACTGTCCCACTTCACTGAGCGATCCTTGGCTCACTCATGGCTCACAGCTTGGTGTCTCCCTATGGCCATTTATCTGGGTAACCGAAAGCTAATTAATTTGCAAAGCCCTCTGGAAATCTGACACAGATGGCTTGAGTGGCTTTGTGACCACTTGAGAGGTAGCTGTCATTTGCTAGTACCACTCAGCCTGGCTGATCACACACTTAGCTTGAGGCCCCTGGAAGGCCATCACCTATCTTTAGTACTGACTCCATGCATTAATGTCCTTGAATGAAACCCCACTGTAAGGATGAACTCTGGCCTTATCCTGTTAAACTTCAGTGCACTGTAGAACTGAAGGCCAGGAGTCTTCTGGGTTCTCTAGGCTTCTTTCCTACTCATATCTGTTTTTAGTCTGTGGATTTTAGCAGGTGCTCTGTCTTCTTTACTAGATTTTAAAATCTTCAAGGACAAGGATGGCTAGATCCATCTATGCCATCTTTGTGGAGTCCACTCTGCACAGACATAGAAGTTTCCAGTCCTACTCAGTTCAGATTCAGGGCAGTGACCCGTTTTATACCAAATCTGGGCATCTGGGAAGAACATTTTACTGGGTGCCCCTTGAGGACAGGGCCTCATTTTACTGGCACATTGTGCTGACCATGCACAGCACCTGGCACATACCTAGTGTTGCCAAAGGCTGGTGAGTGAGTGAATGATTCTCACAACACATACATGAATAAATGTCAATGTTCTCATACCCAGTCCCTCTTTGTGAATGAGGAAAGGATGGCTGATGCACTTCTGAGGTGCAGGGTGGAAGATGGACCACAGAAGGGTACTTAGGGCAAAAGAAGAGGCCATTGAGGCAAAGTAACAAGGTTTTTCTCTGCCCTACCACAAGCCTTGACCCTATAGGGTCTGAGCTCAGGTTTGGGATGCACTTTATTCATTACCTGTCTCCCTCTGCCATTGACATTCCTCAGACTTCCATGGTTAAAAAAGTAGTTTCTTCTGTGTCAATGAATCTCTCTCTCTCTGGCTTGTTCTGAGGCTATTTGACCCTTAAAGTAATAACTCAATGACTCCCCAAATATGCCTTGTCCCCAACCACCACCACCTGTGGACATCTGTCCTAGTGCTCACCATATCTCCCTTAGAGCAGTCCTGTAATTGTGGGCTGCCCTCCAGGTCTCTTTTCTGATGGCTCTGGTAAGGCGAGCTCAGGGAAGGCAGAGCTTCCACTGGTTTAATATCATGGCTGAATCCCAGTGACTGGATGGCACTCTGACCAGCCATGTTAACTGAAGGGATGCCAGCAACAAGAATGCATTCATTCAACGATGAAGGGTTCTGAATAGAAGCTTAAAAAGTTGTCAGCCCACTCTTGCCTTCTGAGCATCCTTCCCTCTAGAGCTCTGTCACTCCTCAGTGTGTGTGTGTGTGTCGGGGGGAGAAGCCCCACTTCAGCTGATTGCACTTGCTTGCTCTTCCTCACTGAGGCCACTTCTACTAAGTTCTTACACCATCTGCCTGCACCTTCCCAGCATGCTCTGCAAAGAGCTGGCTTTTCAGAAGCCAGCTGAGTCTGTCTAGTACACAGCACCCACTAAATTTAGATGCTGCTCCACTATTTGTAATGCATATTTGCAAAGGACACCCAGTGAGGTTTCTAAATGACTGTCCTGAGTTTCTGCATTGGCCTAGCTGGGTGGGGTCCTTGGGTCATAAACCCCAGACTATGCTCTGGCTCTGTTGTGACTAGCTGTGGACTGTGAGAAACCATTAAGCTCTCTGAGGGGTTTTTCACTTTGGAAATGAAAATGATGGAGAGCGGCTTGTAGGAAGGTCCTTCTGGCACTGCTATCTGCCATTTTCTGATCAGAAATAGCACCTTGCAGCACACCTAGCAGCACTCCCGTAGGTTTCCTTGCTACAGACTCACACACTATGAAATGATATATACTCCATATGAAATACTATAAATGCACATATCTATTCCAATTTCAGACCATGGAAAAAATTGAAAGAGAGCAATGTACAGGTAGCCACTGTCACCTGAGTCCTCATGGAAGTTGCTTCACTCCATCTCTCTCTCCCTCACTCCCTCCTTTCCTCTTGAGTGTATTTGTGTTAGTGAAACGTTTCACAATGATACTCTCCTCCATATATGTCAGCACACATGTGTTCCCCAGGGGTTAGACCCTTCTTCCAAGTGACCATCTAGCATCACTGTGTCCTAGAGCACTGACTTCCATGTGACATCATCTGTGTGCAGTGTGGGCCTGGATGTCTCATCCATTTGACCGATGAGGACATGAAGGCCTCCAGTTAAAATGAGTTCGTCAAGGCAAAGTGGTTCCTTCTAGTTCTTTCTCCTTGAATCTGGGCTTCCTCAGGAATCACTTCATTCTGCATTCCACCACTCCCTTTTGTCTGTTAAGCTCTATCTCAAGAGTCTTTTAATTGCTTCTGGCAGTAGCACAGCAGAGGTGGGAATGTTGCTGGGCATCTCTGCTATGTGCAGGGGTAGCTGTCCACTGTGTTAGGTCTCTAGCAACTGAAACTGGCTTATAGCAGAGCCACGGCTCCAGGGACTGTGCTCTGGACAGAGCCAAAGCTCCAGGGACTGTGCTTCTGTAGTGACGCAAGAGAGCTGTAAAAATGAACAAACTCTGGAAAGAAAAGCTGCAGTGAGCTATCCTCAGCCTCTTTGGGCCCGGTGAGCTCTGGGGACACACACAGGCAAATTCACAGCCCCATCTGCCTTTTAATTAGAAAGAGAGAGAGAGAAAAGGAGTGCATCTCTGTAAGGCCTGGCCATTTACATTCAAGCTGTCTATATTCTCAAGTGCTTTGGAAAGGAATTAATACGTCCCTTCTTCCCCCACCCCCCATCGTCCTTACAGAAAGAAGTCTGCTCTGTGCTGTTGGTGAAAACAGGAACCTGCCCTCCTGCCAGCCCCTAGCCTTTGCCTTCCTTGTTTCAGCAGAGGAAGTTTGAGGCTCTTTAGCAACTACAACACTGCAGCCCGCTGCTTGATAACATGAGCTTTGCCTGCACTCCCTCCTGAGCCTGTGTGGTCCACTTCGCCTGGAGCAGCAACGGCTGATGGAGAGCTGGTGACTCTGTCCCTGCTGGCCCTCTGCTGCCAACTCCCAGAAGAAGCCATGTTCGGCATTTGAAGGTATTTAGGGGACTGTGGCTGGGACAGGGAGGAGAGAGACTCTAGGAGCCCTTGTGTGGTACAGAGAATTGGGCTGGTCTTTGGGAAGGCAGAGGACACCTGAAATTCAGCAGGGAATGGTCCTGGAGAAGTCCTTCCCCCAAGCACAGTGACTGCTCAGAGGATGGGGGGAGTTAGAAATGAAAGGAGGGGTGTTGTGGCAGGCGAACGAGCAGCCCATTTTTCTGTCAGGGGACAGTCTGACTCAAGAAACAGCTAGGACAGCTGTGTTGCCTTGAGCAAGCCACCATGTTCTCCCCTATGGAATGGAAAGAGTGCTGCCTGGATCACACAGATGTTGGTTAGATGAATTGGTGTAGCATATGCACAGTGCTCAAGATAGGAGATAGGTCCAGACACACGGTAGGTGCTCAGTGAGGGCTGTCAGCCAGCCATTGTGTCTAAAGGTGCAGAGGGCCTTGAATGACAGTCATAGTTTCATGTGGAGACTGGTAGTTAAAAATCTTCCTGGGGAACGTGGCACAGATAATTGACAATTATCTAAGTAAGAGGTGGGCAGATGGGAGAGGGAACACTATAGAGAAGGCCAACATACAATGCATATAAATTCTGACATCATAAAATGTTATAAATGAGAGAGATGTGGGAAATTCAGAATTTGCTAAGAATTGTGGCATGGTGCATGTTAAATGGGTACGTGCATTCTGAGAGAAAGTTGTGGCAGAAAACAACCTGGGCTGAAACATCAGAGTAGCCTTCCTGGGGGCCGTGCACAGGATTCTGAGCTGAAACCTCAGAGAGGCCTGTGTGAGGCTCTGCATGACATTTGAGCAGATGCTTGCTGCTCAGAGTGACTGGAAGATGTAATACTAAGTTATTTTACTAAATCTTCAGAACTGCACTGTAAGTCTACAGTTGTTCTTTGCTTTTGACTTATGAAAGAAGGAGGCTCAGAAAGTTTGATGTATTCAATTCACCCAGCTTGTCATGAAATATACGCAACTAGGAGCTCTAAGGGCCTACATAGGGGGGAAAAAGAGCCTTGGTACTTGCAAGAGACTAAGGACAAAGGTCGTTGTTGACAGTGATGCTTTTGTGTTAGGGGACATACATCCCATAGTCTACAGAGGGCTGCTAGAAGATGCTGAGTTGCAAATCTTTTCAACTGAGCTGTGTGTAGGATGAGAGTTCCAGAAACTTCTGTTGTAACTGCTGTTTCCAGTTAACAGATGAGATTCAAGATGCTTAGTACACTCTACAAGTGTAATGATAACCTGTGGGACAGACACACTGAAATGTATTTAGACGTCTGCTTTTTAAATAGCTTTAGAATTAGAGTACCCAAGGAGGCATTCCACGCCTGTCACCAAAGGGCTATATGACTCTGGGTAAATTCCTTTGCCTCTCTGAATGTCTGCTTATTTTTTCCTTTATCAGAAGAAGCCTAACTTCTGAGATGTTCATAAAAAGTGCACACTATATATAAAATGCAGGAAATGCTATGTGCCAAACCATGGCTGTTAATATCATTCCTAAGCCAGGTAAAATCTGACTAATTGCACAGACATTCCTAGCAGAAAATTTCTAGCAGTGTTAAGTATGTTGGGGTCAAACTATAAAGCCAAGTCCTGGGTCTCCCTCTCTCTTTTCTGAAGACAAATTTTTCCTGTTGCTCCACTGAACAAAAGAAAGCCTCATCAGTGGGTACCTGTCTCAGCAAACTGAACCTATTCCTAACACACGTAGACCTCTCTCTCTCTGGGCCAGTAAAGCTGGGCATGACAGAATGTCCTTCTTAAATTCAGAAGTTACTTATTTCAGCCATCTTCATCTACCGTCTTCCCTCACAGAGTGGTAATGTATCATTTTATATTAAGTAGGACCTTATTTACTGCAGCTCTGCCATGAACTTGGACTTAAAAGTCTTATTAAGAATCTTCAGTATCTTCCTAGGAGCCTCCCTAATCCCAGGTCTCTAGCTTGTCCTACAGATGCCACAAAACTTCCCCTTCTCTCTCCCATTCCCACTCTCACCACACCAGATTTCACCCCTCATTCCTCTCTCCACTCCTTCTCTCACCCAGTTCCCTCTCTCCCTCTACTTGCAATCTCTGTGATGTCTATTTTATTTTCCCTTCTTAGTGGGATAAAAGCATCCTCCCTTGGGCCTAGCTTGTTACTTAGCTTCTTTGGGTCTGTGGATTATAGCATGGTTATCCTCTACTTTACTGCTAATATCTATGACCAAGTGAGCATGCGTGTCCTTCTGGGTCTGGGTTACCTCACTTGGGAATGATCTTTCTCGTTCTATCCATCTGCCTGCAAATTTCATGATTTCCTTGTTTTTAACAGCTGAATAGTATTCCATTGTGTAAATGTACCACAGTTTCTTTACCCATTTTTCAGTTGTGGGGCATCAGGGTTGTTTCCAGTTTCTGGCTATTACAAATAAAGGTTCTATGAACATAATTGAACAAATGTTCTTGTGGTTTGATGAAGCATATTTTGGACATATACCTAGGAGTGGTATATTTGGATCTTGAGGTAGGACTATTCCCCCCCTCTTTTTTTTTTTAAACCATCAGACTGATTTCCAAAGTGGTTGTAAAAGTTTGTACTCTCATGAGCAATGGAGGAGTGCTCCCTTGCCAGTATGTGTTGTCACTTGAGGTTTGATCTTAGCTATTCTAATGGGTGTATCAGAATTGTTTTGATTTACATTTCCCTGATGGCTAAGGACACTGTACATTTCTGTAAGTGCTTCTTCACCACTAGATATTCTTCTGTTGACAATTCTCAGTTTAGGTCTGTACCCCATTTTAAAATTTGGTTTGTTGGTGTTTAATTTTTAAGTTCTTTATATGTGGTAGTGGTCCTAGCTGAGACTCCTATCAGCAGGGGATACTGAGACTGAAGTACCACGTCTGGTAGCCAAGCAGGACTTCCAGTGGAGGGAGGGGCATAACAACCCATTCACACAACCCTCCACCCAAAATGTGTCCTGCCCACAAGATGTGCAGGGATAAATGATGGAATAGAGGTTGAGGAAATGGCCAATCAATGACTGGCCCAATATTGAGACCCACTCCATTGGAGACCCAACTCCTGACACTATTAATAATACTTGGCTATCCTTATAGACCTGGCTAGCATAACTGACATCTGAGAGAGTTCATCCAGCAGATAATGGAAACAGATGCGGAGACACACAGCTAAACATTAGGTGGAACTCAGGGAGTCTTTTAAAAGGGTTAGGGGAAGGATTGAGGGAGCAGAAGAGGTCAAGGACACCTCTACATAGCCAACTAACCTGGGCTCATGGGAGCTTATAGAGACTGGACCACCAACCAAAGAACATGCATGGACTAGTCCTAGGCCTCTCACACATATGAAGCTGATGGGCTACTTAGTGCTATAGTGGGTCTCCTAACAATTGGAGAAGGGGCTGTCTCTGACTTTGACTCTGTTGCCTCCCTCTGGATCCCATTTCTATAGGAGGTCTGCTTTGTCTTGCCTCAATGAAAGAGGAGGCACTTAGACCTGATGGAACTTAATGTGCCATCAAATGGGTTTATATGAGGGAGTGGATGGGAGGGTGGGCATGGGAAGAGAGGAGGGAGTGGAGTTGTGATTGGGATGTACAATGAACCAATGAATAAATTAATGAAGAAAAATGTATCTTCAGCAGGGGTTGGAGAGATGACTCCATTATTAAGAACACTAGCTGCTCTTCTGTAGGACCTGGGTTCAATTCCCAGAACCCACATGGCAGCTCACAGTTGTCTGCAACTCAAGTTCCAGGGATTCCAACATCCTCACATAGACATACATGCATGCAAAACACCAGTGCAAATAAAATAATGTAAATAAATTATTAAAGAATCTTCAGGAAATCAGACCAAGCCATTTATTATTCACATGAGGAATAGATATATGAGCACCTCTACTTATAATTGTCTGTCCATCCATCCATCATCTACCACACACCCATCTACCCATCCACCCATCTTTCTATCTATCTATCCATCTATCTATCTATCTATCTATCTATCTATCTATCTATCTACCTATCATCTATCCACCCGCCCATCTGTCGACCCACCTATCCAATCATCCATTCATCTCTCCACTCACCCATCCTTCCAACTATACATCTGTTCCCTCAGTATGTGAATATCGGAGTCATACCATGTGACTGACTTCCTTCCTCCCCTCCCCTCCCCATGCTTCTGAAAAGGAATTAAGTACATCATGTCCCAACCACTTCCTCTCATCCCAGAGCCATTAGGACGGGGCATATTTGACTACAGTAACTCCAGCTACAGCTAAGGTGTTGGTGGGGCCTTGAGAGCACAGTGTCTTACTTCTATTTGAGGAGTCTCATTTCTCTAAGCAGCGGACAGCCTGGGACCAAGCTGGAGGGCGGGGTATATGTGATTAGGGAGGGTAAAGTTGTGAAGACTCAGAATCTCAACAACAAGTGACAATTGTCTTCTGGCTGGTATTCTCCTACCTTAAAAGCAGATCTCTCTCACATCATACCAAGCATTTTATAGACAACATCTTAATTTATTATACCTAATTATTGTGCATATATTAGGCACCAGACACACGATCATGCTTTTCTCTTTAGTTGAGAGGACTTGTATCTATCCTCAGAAAGTTGCCGTAGGGTGGTATTGTTTCATGCCACACTCTGCCATTTCCTAATACTCAAAGGTATCAGAGGTGGCAGCCACCCCTGGAAGTAGAGGTAGGGTTCACATCCTGTCCCTCCTACTGACCAGGCCACTGGTGCAAGTTAAAGTGAATAATTTCTCAATTTACCTTGTAATTGCTCAGTTTCCTGAGCAATGCCAAAGGTCTGAGTAGAACATTACATGGCACATGGAGTTGTGGAGGTCAAGGAAGGTGGCATTTTGAATAGAGAGACATCAGAAGTCCTCAATATGTGTCCACTCTTGCCCATAACACTTGCTGTGGATCAGGCCTCTGAGACTCATAAGCAACAGCCTCAGACTGTAATGAGCATAGGGTGTCCTCCATCTGGTCTGCCTACTTTTTATAAAGCAGCAGATGGCCGTCCAAGGAAAAATAGTGGTTTACCCATCACCCACTCTAGCTGGCCCACTGTGGGTGCTAAAGATGTAATGTGTGAAAAGTTAGATTTAGGGGAAATTAAAGTGAAATTAGTCTAACTCATCTTCATGAAAGGGTTGCAGTTACCCTTCAAATGATTTCACAACAGAGTCTACAACACCCCGAGTCCAAGATCCAGACCTCTGGCTAGGCACTATGCAGTGGGAATTGGCTTCTAATGGTCAGACAGAGAAGATATAGCCAGCCTCATGTCTCTGTACCTTCTGCTGGGGTATCTCAAGTAAACTAAATTCACAAAGCATCTGCTGTTAGCAAGGCATGCTCTTTTTCTGGGATCAATGTGACTGCAGGAGTTGAGAATGAGAAATGTAAGCCCTAAAAGTTGACCCCTTCCCTGAACAAGGTGTATGGCCTTAAGCCAGTTACTTAAGCTCTGTGAGACTTGGGCTCCTCATTTGTAAGTTGAGCTCCCTAGGCATCAAATGACTCAGAGTATTTTAAGCAGAATGGAGGCCTTCTGTACTGTAGCTCCCTTTCTTTGAAAACTAGGGAGGATGTCTGCAGGCAGGTGGGCTTCCATACAGACTGAGAGTTAGGAGGGAGATTTGTTGGTTCGTTAGTGGGAACGTAAACTGTCTAGCTGATATGGAAATCAATATGGAGCTTCCTCAAAAACTAAAAGCAGAACTACAACACGACTCAGCTCTATCACTCCTGAGTATGGACCTAAGGACTCCAAGTCAGCAAACAACATGGATACCTGCATATCTCTGTTTACTGCAAGGGTATACACAATGCCCAAGACAAGATGTTCATCAACAGAGCAGCAAAGAATATGTAATGGACATCTATCAACCCACAGCCAACAGTTATAAAGAAGACTGAAAGTATGATATTTTCAGAAAAAAATGGAACTTGAGATCAGTATATAACCAAAATAAGCCAGATTCAGAAAGACAAATATTATATTTTCTCTCTTATGTGACTCTCTCTCTCTGTTTCTCTCTTCTTCCTTCCCTCTCCCTCTTCCTCTTCCCCTCTTTTTCACACAATATACATCTATGCTCACACATATACTCACATCTATACATATATGCAGACCATGAAGGTAGAGGGAACAATAATTGGGAAAAAGAACAAAAAAGGTCTAAAGACAGTGGAAAGAGACAGGAGAGGGGTAGATATGGCCAAAGCACATGATGTACTTCATTAGATGCCATATAAGCCAATCACTTTGAATTTTAAATATACACTAATAAACTTCTTGTCACTTTTTTTACCCTATTGGTCTCAACTGCTCAGAATCAGCTGATACTACTAGGAGGCCCATTGGGCCTACATATCCAGAGATGTAAAGTGAGAAGCCAGTACTTGGTAATAGCATGACATTTTACAACAGGGAAGCTGTCAAACATTTTAAACTAGAGAGTTTCTCAGCACTGATTGCTAAAGATGACTAGGCCTCTGCACATGGCTCTGGCTGGCATACTGTGGCTTTGGTTTCATCTGTTTCTGATCTCCTTGAGGAGAGTGCTCTGGGTTTGAGAGGGAAAGAAACAACATAGAAATCAGTCAGCAAGAAGACAGTCATGACTCCAACACTCAGCTAACAGCTTAAAGTCAGACTCCCACTCAAGGCAGTGGTCAGGGTGCTCCCTTAATTGTGATGGTCACCTTGGGCTCTTGTGGGTTAGGAGCTACCTGAGTCTTGCTTACCTGAGATCCTAGCCAGACTGACTCATAGGGAAGAGACCATCATCTATTCATGGTACATTGGGCAGAATTCAGATTTCTATCTTGCTGGTAAGTTTGTGAGTAATGTTGGTGACTCATGTGCATGAATGAAAAGCAAAAGGAACTTTTTGCTGGGAAACGTGATGTCATGAAGAAATCACAGCCTTGCTAGTTTTGGAGCCCAGATTTCTGTGCACATGTTAGCACCTCCCTGGAAGGCTTGTCCTCCTGTAATTGGACCTATCTTTTGCAACGCCCATGTGAGATGAGAAGCCAACAGCAACTTGCCTTGAGCTGCTTTGCATACTAAGCTCCTGGGGGAACCTCCTTCAAAATAACATGTTCAAAACAACAGGTTTAAACCCTCTTGGACTAGGCATGTCCAATTCTTCCCACACTATAAAGCAGTGTCTATAACCATGCTCAAAAACCATAAAATCAGGTTACCAAAAAAAAAATTTTTTTTAAGTAAGATTTTGCCACATTCATAGCTGTCCTTGGCTTCCTGCAGTCTATAGGGTATGAGTTGACATGTCTGGTGGAAATGAAAGTTTTTCTCCCAGCAGGCTTTTTTTTTTCACTCTGGTGGTGAGTAAGGCCCACAATGGCTGGATCCAGAAGTACCACCACGGTTGTGTAGGTTTTGACCTTGTTGCTCTGGGAGACAGAGGCAGTGGTTTAGCCCTCCTTCTCTATGCAGGAAACAGGAATGGATAACAGGACTGAGAAGTGGGCAAGGAATGGTTGGGTTTACAGGGCTGGCTGCTTTAGTAGCCCCCCACTACACTCACTCAGGGAGAGACACCTGGCAGTTGAGGTCAGGATGTGGTGTGTTGCCCCAGGAAATACTGCCAGGTTCACAGTGGAGGCTATCACTAAGCCCCAGTGACAGCTCTTATTTTCCCTGAAGTAAATTGTCAGACCCCAGCCATTACTGAACAAATCTCAGGCAGAGCAGGGCCCAGTCATGCGTCAGGAGTGGAGGTGGGGTAGATGAGGCAGTGCAGCTGAAAAAGGGGGAATGATTTGCCCAGCTGGCACAGTGAGTCAGTTAATGACTCTGGCACCCCAAAGGACCTGCTGTTGGCACATTTTTGGCTACCATTTATCAAACATACCCATGCTTTACTTATGCATAGTGATTTATTTCCCTAAACAACCCTGTGGAGCATACATTTGTATCTTAAATCAGGAGAAAAGAACAGAATGTAGAGGCTCAGAGTTGGTGAAACAGGTGGCTTGGGGACACACAGGCAGCAAATGGGGAGTGGAGACCTGAGGCTAACCCTGTTCTGAAGACCTCCTGTGGGGTTCTCTGTATCTGGCCCAGCTTTGAAAAACAAAACCAATTCATGTAATAAGGCAAGTGTGGAGACTCCAGAGACCTTGGGAACTCCTGGGGAAGTTTCGCAGGCTACTTTGATACATTTGTAGGCTGGTTTCATGTTAATGAATTTTTTTCCATTAATTAATTAATTTACTTCCTGGTAGGAAGTTCCCCTCCTTTCCTCCCAGTCCTTCCTTCTTCCCTCCCCTCCCCCTGTGCCCTCTACCTTGTCAGACATGGGGAGACCTCCCATGGGTATCAATCTGCCTTGGCATATCAAGTAGGAGGAGGCGTATTTTTCTTCTATTGAGGCTAGACAAGGCTGCCCAGTTAGGGGAAAGGGACCCAGAGGCCAGCAACAGAGTCAGAGGCAGCCCCTGCTCCTGCTGTAAGAGGTTCCACATGAGGATCAAGCTGTATGTCTGTTACATAAGGTTGGGGTGTGTGTGTGTGGCTAGGTCTGTCCCCTGGATGTACTCTGGTTTGTGCTTCAGCCTCTGTGAGCCCCTATGGGTCCAGGTTAAGCTGATTTTGTAGTGTTTCTTGTGGTGTCCTCAGTGGTAAATACTCCAAATCCCAGCACTCCAGAGTTTCAGGCAAAGGATCAAGTGTTCCAGGCCAGACTGGACTATGTTTCAAGACTGTACATACATACATACATGTATACACACACACACACACATGCATACATACATATACATACATACTACATACAAACACACATTCATACCACACATACATAGATATACATATACATATATACATGTCAATACGTGATACTATCAGCACAGTCACCATTTTCTGTTCCATTCTGATCTACAGTGCTTCAGTTCTGGGTGCTGGCAAGTCTGGAGTCATCTTTATATCCTCCCCACTCCCCCGCCTTGAAGCAACAGCAAGCCTTCACTGAGGTTTCTCTTGTCCCTTCTCCTTCACACAGTGGTTTTTAGGCTTAGGCTTCAAGTCATGGCAATCTTTTATTAGACAGGTCCCTTGTCCTTCCTGTCCCTTGTATGAATAAATGGTCTTCCTCCAAGTTTATCATTGCCAAATTTGATTGGATGGCTCTGCAGCCATCTCAGACCAGGAAAGAGGATAGGAGGCCAGGGCAGGTCTCCAGAGGTGGAAAGAGTATGGGCTTTGGAGTCAGGAGACCTGCTTTGACCTTTGCATTACCTCTAGCTGGTCCTGAAACCTCTGAGCACGTGGCTAGTGAGCTATATGAGCAGTCAGGCATAGTTACTGCACAGCAGCCCTGTGAAGGACAGAGCAAAACTGATCTGCTTGCTGGGTGTTTCATGTGTCACTGTTGTGGTTAGAGGTGACATGGTGAGTGGACACTGAGGCTCCTGACTAGTGGCCTATAGCTCCCAAACTTTAGAAGATGATCACAGGAGGGAGTTTATAGCCGTCATGTTGTAGAGGACATATCTTACTCCACAGGGAAGGATGGCCTCTTAGCTTTTACATTCATGCCTGCTGTGCCCAAGGCTGGCTCCCATGTGACCCCTGGGGTGGACCCCACCTTACCCCTGGTAGAAGTTTCTGATGTTCTCTCTCTTTGATGTTCAGAAAAATGGCACAGATGATCTCCCTATCCACATCCAGACATGGGCAGCAAGTGTGCATGTAGGAAAGACACATAGTTCTATTGTGGGATGCCACAGTGTGTGGGAGGAGCTGAGCAGGCAAAAGAGCTGCAGAGAAGGACTGCTGGGTACATGTGCACTTTCCCTATGACAGCTGCCTTCAAAGACCTGCGATATCTCCTCCCACGGAACCACTCACAGTAGGCAGACATGTCCTGTCCAGTGTCACCTAAAGGACAGACATCATGATCATGGCAGAGGGCATGCTGTCTGAATTCAAGAAAGATGGAATTTCTACACGAGGACACAAGGTAGTTGAGCCAGCCCCTGACCACCCCTCTTAGGATAAAAAGGAAGTGTCTGTTCTCAGGGATGATGGTAAGAAGGTAGCCTGGCATGTGCCACCTACCTTCTCTCCATCCCAAAGAATATAAGGACATAATTTGTACTCTCTCCAGTGGGATTTTGTTAAAATGATGATGGCTCTTTTCTCTTATTAATAATCTTCCAAAAGCCACAGAGTCTTGATTGCTAGAATGAAGTGGGGTTAAAAGCTCACTCTCTGGAGAGAGTTACTTTCCTATTCATTTCTTTTTTTTTGGAAGTGGGAACTGAGGCTAAAGGCCACAAAGAAAATAGCTCTAGCCTCAAGACTGGAGGAAGAAGAAGGTGACTAGCCATTGCAGTCTTTCCCACTGGACTGGGAGGAGGAGGCCTTCCGCGGAGTGAAAGTGGTGGTGGGGTGGCAGGGATAGACAGGGCCAGTGTTAATTAACTCAGCTCTCTCCTGCCATTTTCTTATTGTTCCTAGAAGCAATTAGTCTCTTGCACTTTCTCTCCACCTCTAGCAACTGTAGAAAACTGTCACGGATTAAATCTAATCGTTCAGTTATTTCCTCAGGGAGGCCCCAGCTCTCCTTCTTCTGGGCCTTGTCACTCTTCTCAAATGAAAGCCTGTAAGTGGTGAGTTAACTCCTTCCTGGAGGTTCTGTGAAGTGGTGAACAATGCTATGGGGCCCCTTGAGGTGACAGGAATGCTGGTGGCTCAAGGGCGTCATCAGCTCTTTTGTCAAGAGAAGGCAGGAAAGGATAATCTGTCAGAACTGGGGGAGCAAGGTAAGAGAAGAAGGCCCAAGCCTGGGAAGGGCCGGCTTATCCTGTGCTCTCCTCAGCTCATGGCTTCTCTCTGTGTGTGTGTGCTGTAGTTTTCCTACATGAAAAATTGTATTCCAACTTTCCTTCCTTCTTGCCTTCCTTCCTCCCTTTCTCTCCTCCTCCTTTCTCTCTCCATCTCTCCCTCTGCCCTTTCCTTTCTCCTTTGCTCTCTGAATTTTAGGAACGCAGGCTCCCCAAACAGTTCACAAACACTTGAGAAGAACTGAGAGGGAACTGGAAAAAGTTTGAATGACACCATGGGTGCTGTGTGTGGCCAGTAATTCCTGCCTTTCAGAGGCCCTTGGCTCAAGGCTGGGTATGGGTTAGAAGTCCAGAATTGCCCATTGTATTGGAAGGGGAGGGGTTAAGTCATTACCCATCTTGTATTTAAAAACATTTTATGGAGTATGGCCATACACTCACTCTCCATGCATGAGAACTCTTAAAATAAAACTCCTTTTTTTATTCTCCTTGCTTCTTAATAGATAAGAGAGTCCACCTCCTGCTTTCTCTCCTCCAAAATTCAGATGTAGTGCAGACCTCTCTCTGCCTCCTCTCAGAGTGTGGCTCTTTCAATGCTACAATGTGTATGCACAGTACTTGAGGTTTAACAACGGCTCAAAAGCCATATGCACTCAGTCAAAGTTGTACTTTGAATTTTGAATTCTGCTGTTTCCTTCTCCCTCCCCAGGTTCACATCTTTGGTTCATTCTTCACTCTTAATGATGTATAGCAGGACAGAGACAGGGTCCCCATCAGCTACCTGGTTACAAGGAGAAATACCCAGTACCATACAGGGTGCTGTGTTGCCGAACTTTTATGGTCTAGGTTGGGCATAAATAACAATTTTGACTTGTGATATTCCCAGCATATGAGAGCTGGCCCTGTGGCTAGAGAATGGCTGTACACATGGAGTATAGAAATGTGTTCTGAAGCCAGAGTCTCAAACCCATAAGCTTTTGACCCAAACTATACACTGAGAACAGGCAGAATATGTTCCTGTTTGAAGTATGTATTTCCTGTCAGCCTAGACATTGGCTAGACTCTTCTCCTTGTCCCCTAAAACAGGAACAGCTCTGTCTATATTTATGGCCACCTTCTCTGTGCTTCCACCAGCCTGAAAGATACAGCATCTCTAAGACTTTCTTCTCTCTTGAAAATACTTGGATAAAGTCTCTCCTTTTGAATACTTGTCAACATGATGCTCTCTAGCCAGGCCATGTGCTGTGTTTCACCTGCGTTATCTCAGTTTTGTTGCAACTACCTAAAAGCTTCCCCATTACCCCTCACAGTAAGAGGCAAGAAAACGTTAACTGGTAAGAGGTTATCAGTTCATAAGTGAGAGCTATAGCATTGTAGTCTGCGTGGGGCTCTATGAGAGACTGCTTTGAGGCAAATGAAACAGCTGCTCCTTTACCTGTATGTAACTTGGGATTAGTAATTTTCCCCTTTTGAGTCTTCTTCCTTAAGGACACAGGGCTTTGTGATGATCAAGGTTACAGTAGAGGGGAATGTGTTTGTCAGCATGGAAAGCATATACCAACCAAACAAAGGGTGTAGTCATGAAGCTGGCCTTTGCAACCCTTTGTTAACATGGGTATGAAAATTCAAACAGACAAGAAAGAATCAAACCAAAAAGGCCCCAGCATGGTCTGGTTCTGCCCTTCAGATTGTGAAGCCTTTCAACTTCTAAGTATGATGTGTTCTGAATTCCTGGGTCATGAGAGTTGTTGGCAACAGTCTGTGAGCACAACTTTTTTGGGTCTACCTAAGACACTGTTCAACTTCTCCAGCAGCCCCTCCTCTACTCAGCAATGGTGTGGAGGAATGGAAACTTTTGCCACCAACAGCACTTGCTAGCAACTTCCTTCTTTGTGGTTTTTTTCTGTCATCCCCTTGATAAAAGAATTTGAACTGTGCCTCTCTTACCAACACTCATGAATCGCATCTTGACTTAAAAAAACAGCCGCCTTTCAAGAAGCAGGCTGCCTGAGAAATGATGTACCATGAACGCTGAAGTAGGTCACCCTCTCCTCAGGCAGTTCTGGGTGTGCTTCAGTCTACACGTGTGTCTCTTATACTGCAGGTTTCCAGTAACTGCCACATCCCAGGGAGAAAAAGAGATGGGGAACAGCATGAAATCCACACCTCCACCTTCGGAGAGGCCATTACCCAGCAGTGAGGGTAAGTCTGACTTCTCTGGAGAGGCATTTAACAAAGTCCTACAATAGCCCGCAGGAAAGCCTGGACAGTGGTGGAAAATGGTGCTTGTTGAAGCTGGGCAGTAGGTACTGGTGTACCAATCCCTCACTTTGTGGTTCAAATATTTAATAATGAACATCTGTAGGGTTGGATGCTTGCGGTGTGAACTTATTGCCATTTTGAGAGGGAACTCTGCAATCAGTAGGCTCCATCTTTTTATTTCAGGGTTGGCAAACCAGAGGAAATACAGGTCATATCATTAGCTACTCACAGAGCCCAACCCAAGACTATCTCATTCTGAAAGCTAAGCTTTTGGTCACCGTACTGGCCAATCTATGATAAATCCTATCCCGCACACATACACAATTAGCCTTAGGGGTGTGTGGTCAGGACCCTTTTGCTAAGTTAGTCACTGGCTACAGCGCATCCTGCTGAATGTAAAAGAACTTCCTATCTAGTCAAGTTCTGGCAAAAGACCAGAACTCTAGGGGAGAAGCTAGGGTTGTGGTCTAATTGGGGTGGCCAATCTCGGCTATGTGTCAAGAAGCAATGTTGGGCAAGGCTTTCAGAGTTACTGAGAGTCCTTCAATAACTGGCTATGGGGCGGAGGGGACATAAGTGAGCAGAAGGCAAGGGTGATCATCAAGTCTGCTGGGTCCTAGGGTCAGCTATGTGTCCTACCTAGCACTCTCATCTTGCTTTCTGAAAAAGTTTAAATCAGGCCAGCAAGAAGAGCTATGTGTAGACAACGTAGGGAGTCCGAAGGGAGTTAGCCAACAGCGTTTGCAAGGTGAATCCAGGAGTGCCACAGGACACTGCTTCCTCCCACCTTATATCATCACACTCAAGACCTCTTGTTCATTTCCTAGAAGACATGACAGTATCTCCCCTGTGCCCTATGAAACCGGACTGGGCAAATTCATAGAGTTCAGCTAGCCATCCTGCTTGCTGATCCAAGGCTTCACACAAAAAAGTGCTGCACTGTTGCTGGCTACCTTTCTTTCCATGGCACCTGTGGCCCCTTACAAAAGGGGCTCCTTACTTCCTTCAAAATAGAGCCAAGAAGCTGCCCATGCTCCACAGTGTGACAGTCCTTCAGATGCTAGCTCTGAACAGGGGGAGAGCCTGTCCCCCTCCCTTTTCAGGCCAAATGCAGGGGCACTCCTGGGGACTTTTGATTTTTCAACCCTTGCACTTCCTTTTTTAAAAGAAAAGAAAAGAAAAGAAAAGAAAAGAAAAGAAAAGAAAAGAAAAAAACCCAGAAAGAATGGTCCCAGGTCTGCAATGACATGGTAGATAGAGTGTGTGTCCCCCAGGCCTCTACCTCCCACATGCAGTTCAGGATGGGCCATCCTATGCACAGCACCCTACTTGTCCACTTCCCAGCATTACCCTTTCCTAACCAACTCCTGATTGTAAGTGCATCAGAGAGCTGGCACTATAATGAATCTTCCCTCAAATCCATTGCTGAGTTGCCACTCTCAGCCTGTGCCAGAAGGGCCTGTATGCTTGAGCAAGCCTCACAAAAACATCAATCTCTAAGGATTTGCCCGTTTGCTTTTACTTTTTAAATGCTAATTGCCATGAAGTAATTTTTTTTTCTTTTTCAACTGTATGGGCAGGAGGTCACCTCTAAGAAGGAGGTTTCCAGGGTCTCCCCTCTGACTTCTGGTTTAGAAGAATTCCCCAGACCTGTACCAGGGTATAATCCAGATAGGCACGCCACTGCCGAGCCCTGAAAAGCTTCCTCTGTCGTGAGGCCTGAATTGGTTTCATCTTTGTTCACGTACCTAGTTGAGTAAGGGAGAAGGTGCCCAGGCACTCACTGACCAGGCATGGTGGAAGGAAAAGCTTGTAAAGTCTAAGAGATGTCTTTTGTCTTGAAATCCAATGAACATCTCCTGCCCTGAGCTCTTTGTCACCCAGGCCACCAGGGGAAGTTATTGCTGCAGGCTGGCCTGAAGCATCAGCAATTATGACATTGTATGGATGGGAGCCAAAAAACTAACCATCAACGTGATTCCTAGGGACTAAAGTCATAAAGAAGTAGTCAGTTTGTGGGAACAGTGTGCATTTCGGACCCCATGGAATCCTGAGTGTTGTCCTTTAAAAGATGTGTGACCTCGGGGGAAGTCCTCCAGCCTTCCATGGCCTTCCCCCAGAGACTAAGCCATGATCTTTGCCCACCATGGTAGAGCAAAGAGCAATGACTTGGTAATGAACTTTAGGTTCCACTGCAGGTCAGCTACCTCAGTAGGCTGTATCTACATGGATGTCACTCAAGCATGAGCTTCCCTCAAGTGTGAGCTCCCCTTAAATGTGAGCTTTCCTCAAGTGTGAACATCCCTCAAGTGGAAATGCAGTGGAAATGGCAACCCCGGAAACTTTTTCATGGAACTATAAATGGTGAATTTCCCACTCCATGCAAACTTCAGACAACTCCTCTGGGCCACATGCATACGGCACAGAATTAATTAAAACCGGGGGCCTCCCAGGATGTTGGGGAAACACACATTTCCACCTGATAAAGGCAACCTAGTTACTCTGCTGTAGTAATCTCCTCTCCCCCACTACTCAGTTTCCTCCCTCTACATTGCTGTGACCTACAGTGACATCTCAACGTCAGAGTTAACCATGCAAACCAGCTGTCCTCAGAACCCATCCCACTGGGCCAGGGTGGAAATCACACTCACTCCACACGCATTTACATGGCATTTACATACCCATGGGGAAAAAAAAAACAGAGTTTAACAAGGTAAGGGGAGAAAGGAAACAGAGAAATCTCAAGACCCAGAAGAACTGTGATGATGGGTGGAAGAAAGGTAGATGAAAACAGCAAGCTATATTTTCTATTAGGCCCTAGAAGGTCTTAAGCCCCTAAAGCTAGCAGATTCCAGGTCACTGCTAGTCCTGCCTCTGCACCTAGCACACCTGAAGATGTCATATTCCCCTTCCTACCGTTCTAATTTTTTGACAGTAATAATCGGTGCCTGAGGTGTACCACAGACAGGCTTAAGAGCTTTATGCGTATGACATGAGCCATTTCAGATATATGTGAATACCACATAAGAACAGCATATGTGAAAATTCCTTCAAAGCAACTCTTAATCCTTATAATACCCCAACCACGTTATCACTATCATCCTCTTCAACTTGCAGTTGAGGAAACTGAGGCCAGGAAGGTGAACTGAGTCCCCTAAAGCCCTCCAGCTCATAGGGGAGAAGTGAGGATAAACAACCAAATGAACTGAATGTAGTGTCCAGTGTACCTATTTTTTTAAACTCCATCATTTTCTAGGATAGACTGTACTCCAAGATAGGATGTGCCTAGAGTGAGGAACTATGACTGGTCACCAGATTCAACGACACAGACTCCCTCAGGCCACTGTGAGATTCCCATAAATAAATAAATATTCCCATAAATAAAGCACCAGTCAAATCTTGGCCTAGCTCTTAATTTTTATATTATTAACCCATTCTTGGAACATGGGAAGGCTTTAGGTAAAAAGGGAGTCAACTTCTGTGTCACTTTATCCTTAATGACTATCATAAAGCACAAGTAATACCCTATCAAATCCACATCTACAGGATGACGGGACCCACCGACCCAACTTACACACATCAGCAGAACTTGGTAGGCTGTCCTCCAAGGCAGGCCCAAAGCGCCATCTGATTGGCTATGCTCATATGAGCAGCTTCCTGACAAAATTACTGAAAGTCAGGCCTGATGGTGACCTTGCAGGAGCCACTGGGTTTGGATATGACTCAAAAGAGCATAAAAGCAGAAGTTGAAGTAACTCAGCCATTTAGCTCTGCACCCACTACCACATGGGCTGCCTGCACCATCTCTGAAGGCCCACTTGGATCTGGCCTTCATCTGTGAAGGATGGAGTGTTGACTGAGAAGAGCCTGGACAAAAGGTGGGAAGAGAGCTATATGAAATGACCATAGACCTACAGTCTCATGCTCTTCTCTGGACATGTCACTAACTCTCCAGTTTTGCCTTTCTCGTCCTCCAAATAAGAGCAGGTGACCTAACAGGGCTGAGTAGAACACAAGAAGGAAGGGATGGCTATAGCTTTTGCTCCAGCCACCAATGGCCTGCTGACCAGGTGCTAGCATCAGAGAAGATGCTGTTTTGACATGCTAAAGATTAATAATGCCTCAAAGGCCTGTTCTTTATGGACTAGGTAACATGTGTGGCCAGTAAACTCTTGTCTGGGCTCCTGTTCACTCCGGTTCCCTTACTTACACGATACATTTGTGTATTTTGTTATCCACCCATACTCATTTCCTAGGTATCAGCAAACATTTGATAGTCTGAATTTCCTTTTCTCTTTTTACCAAGTGGAGTTTGTGTTTAGAGGAGCCAAAGGTGGTAAGATAGCCTCACATTGCCACTCCTATGTAGCATGAACACTGAGGTGATCCAGCTGGAGCTGGTCTTGATTGTGAAAGAGTATGCTTATCCTGTGTGGGAATGGCCCAGTGAGTTACAGAGGCCAGCCCTGCACATAATTCACAACAAGGTAGATTTTTGATAGTTCCTATTTTTATACAGAAACAAGCCAAGTTCTAGTTAGTTAAAAGAAGCCTTCCTTTGCATTCCAGATTTGTAAAGTGGTGGTGTGTGGGTCAGTCCAGCTGACTTCAAGTGGGCTGAGTTCCTCTTGGCCAGAACACATTTATTCTGTGACTCTGAATCCTGATCATGCTCTCCCTTCCTAAACCCCTCTCCTTCTGTCTCACTCATTATTTGGTTGGATCTAAATGTTCAGTGTTCTAAAAAATGAGTTCAAAATCTCCTTTGTAAACAAGGTAAAGTCCTAATGGATTCATGCACCCTCCCATTTTGTTTCCAAATTACATGTTACATGTATAAGTCTGCTTGAACGTATGTCAAAATGTCTGCAGCAGTTTGTCAAAAAAGTTTAGTCTTTTCTAAATAAAAATAAAATATACATTCAACTTTCTATAAAGCCATGGATCTGAGAAGGCATAATAATGTCTTTGAGGAGAAAACACATACTCCATTTCTGATATTTATTTCCCTGTAGGGATCAGAGCTCAGGACCCTTAGACAGAAAACCAAGTACAAGGCTGTCCTGGTGATAGTCACTGCCATAATTGTGAAAACATTGCCTGTAAGAAAACTCCATGAGAAACTACCTTTGCTACCATGAAACTGCAGCCCCCATGAGCCCCCTTTTCCCCACTGGAACACTTTCATTCACAATGGGCTTTTGTGTGTTGTTTATTTTCATTTCATTTTGATGATATGAAAGATGGCTTTGTAATATTTCACAGTATGAAGTGTGACCACATCAAGCCACAAACATCTTGGTAGGCATAAGCTCTATTTAAAGGTTTTATTCTTGTCATAAATATCATATTTTAGGAGTGATTTCAACCCTATTTTCTATAAGGGCCTAATCAATCAGTTTTTTCTTTTTTTTCTGCCTGGAATACTCCAGGGATAGCACAGAGGACCCCAATATAGAGGGTCTGTTCCATGTTGTTTTCCACACACATGCCTGGAGTATCCTTTATTGGCAAGTTCCGGGATGGGACCAAGGCTTGATACTAAATACCCAAGTGCTTGGTTCTCTTGGAGTTTGCAGTCAGGTAAGAGTATGACTGTCAGAGGCAACTCTGAGACATTGCTTCAAAGGAGAACCTCCAGTAAAGGCTGGCAGAGCACCAAGCCTCTTCTACGGGGGTTGCTGAGGGGTGGTGGGAGTGAGGAGCGAGTCAGTGTGACTGGGCAGAGGGACAGCACCTGCAGAGGCTCTTGAGGTCTGAGGAGGGAGACAAGCCTGGGAAAAGGCCTGTCACTGTCAGCTGAAGCATCAGGCCAGGAAAAATGTGTTTCCATCTCAAGAGCGTCTCCTGCCCATTTTGGTTACAGAATAGGAACTTCTTGGTGGTGGTGGTAGGCATGAAAGGTGGCATACCCACAGGCATCCAGGTTCTGGATAACAGCCCTGGCAGCTGGGTAAACTTGCAGGCAAGATTTATCCTGGGCCCCCCAGTGGCCATGTCTTCCCTGTTGACCTGTGCCTCACTCTGCACTGTACCTTCTTTTAATTATAGACAACCCTCAAGTTTGTACAAAGTTCATGCTCCAGAGCCTGGCTCTGCACCTTCTCTGGATACAGGACCTCTGGCTTCAAATTCAATCCAAATAGTTGCTGTTTCTAATTTGCGGGGTGGTATCTGGGCCACAAAGAGAAAAGCCTCTTTTTAAAATTCTGTTAAGGCAGAGTGTCAGGGTCATTCACTCACACGCTCAGGCTAGCAGTCTCACCGAGCCAACTTCTCTGGGCTGACCCAAGCTGTTTCTTGGGAGCCCTTACTCCTTTCCAATGACTCATTAGGACACTCACTTTTGGTTTCCTCTTGAAAACTTTTACATAATTTATTGCCCATGACTCAGTTTCCCAAAATGTGCAACACATTTGCATGTACTATTCCATTGTGATAACTGATTTCTGGTTCATTTACTAATCAGCAGTTAGCGCCTTTCCTGGAAGCTCCATTCATCTCATTTATTCAAGTCTCACATATAATCTCTTTTTTTTTGGCTCAGTCTATGCAAGAGATTACCCCCTGTAGGACTGTCAGACTGTGAGAGGTCAGAGCTGGAGTCTCAGTACAGGTGACTGTATGACAGAAATTGGCTAGCGAGGGACCCAGCCTGCACAGCTAAGTACCGGGGTTCTACTGAACTTTCTAAGGCCAAGGCATAAACAATGGCTCACATGATCCTAGATTCTGGAATGTGGCCTCCTGTAAAGCAGGAAGAAGCGGGTTTACTCTATGTTGCTGGTCTCAGAGTTGAGCATAAATGAAGAGTCACTAAATGACTAAGTATAAGATGTAACCCAAATGTATAGTTTCTGATGGCAAGCCAGTGGTAACAATTTTTGCTGCTTTGTAAATGTGCTGTTTCCCTTGAATGTACCCCAGTACTATGCTGCATCAATGCATATGAGTTACGGGAAATCACTAAGGATGAAATCAAGCATTGGTTGGTATCAGGAAGGAGATTTGCATTTATCACTAAATCTCTGTAGCCAGCGGGGCTCACATAAACCAAAGAGCACACTTTCCTTTGCAAAATGTCATTAAAATCTCACATGTATATGATCTCATGGTAGGGGGAGGCAGAACTTAGGTCACGCAGAGTCTCAGATGTCAAGTTAAGGAATTCAGATTTTAACGTACAACACAAAGTACTCACATGTTATTCATGGTCACAGTCCTACTTGAAATCCCTGCTGACCAGAGGCATAGCATGGTGTCTATTTACTCCAAGGAAGATAAATTCTGTTTGTTTTTTTTGTTTTGTTTGCTTGCTTTGTTTTTTAACCACAGAATCTGAGCTGGAGACCCTGGAGAATCCTCACAACTGATTAGCCTGACCCTCCCCATAAGTATCACAGATGTAGGACCCATGGGGCCTAAGGAAGGCATCTGAGTACTAAGGAGTACTATACTTTAATTACAATTATACACGCATATAGTGTATTTTGATTAAATTCACTCCTACTATTCTTTTGTCCCTCTTCATATTTGATGCTTTCTTTTCAGCTAGTCACTCTGCTTTGTAATCTATCTATCTATCTATCTATCTATCTATCTATCTATCTATCTATCTATCTATCAGTTTATTGTGGCCTACCTAGTTAAAGTAGGCTTGCTTGCCTGAACATGGATGGGGAAATATTTATAGGATTTTGGGCAACTTCTCAGTGGCCACACTATTGAGGGCAGTGATCCCTTTCCTGAGACAATCCATTAATTTCCAGTAGCACTTTAAGGAGTAGTAGGACAGGGTGAACCCCTCCAAGAAGGAGTCTTTTTATACCCTTCTGGGGCAAAAGTCTTTCGTCTGTTACCCCATTTTCAAGATGGAAACACTGAGGCTTGTAGATATAGGGCAGATCCTGAAATAAAGCCAGATGGTGTGACTCTAACTCCTAGATCTCTAGATCCATTTTTTTTTTTCAGATGGAAGCACTGGGATCAAGAGAGGTCTGTAGTAGGAGCACGTTCTGTGGCTGTCAGAGGCCTGAAGGCCTACCTTAAGGCCACCCATGGGGAAGAGACCTGGAACCCTGGGTGGGTGGAAGCAGAGTTTTCCAAGCACAAAGGAGGGGGCTGCAGAGCAGTGGTTCTCAACCTTCCTAAAGCTGCAACACTTTAATACAGTTCCTCATGCTGTAAAGACTCTCAACGATGAAACTATTTGTGTGGCTACTTCATAACTGTAATTTTGCTACTGATACGAATTGTAATATAAATATCTGATATGCAGGATAGCTGATATGCAGCTCCCAAAGGGGCTACAACTCACAGGTTGAAAACCACTGCTCCAGAGGCGGGGGAAACCCAGCAGCTTCATCTCTCCTTATTCCCAAATGCTTTCTGTGCCTGGTCAGTCAAAAGTCTCCGCTTTGCCTCCTAGGACTTGAGAGCGACTTCCTGGCTGTGCTGAATGACTACCCATCTCCTGACATCAGCCCCCCAATATTCCGGAGAGGGGAGAAACTGCGTGTGATTTCTGAGTGAGTGAGCCTTTCAAAACATATATAATCCCCTAAACATGACAAACGCCATCAGATTTCCAGATAGTGTCAGTTGTTTAGCTCTACACAGGTGTTGGTCCTACCGTATGGTGAGAAATTTGGTTCCTGCTGTGACCTGCCATTCAAGTACTCCCAGGACCTTACAGCCTCCAGTGGCAGAAGTAGCTTACTATCCAAATATGCAGGATGATTTTATTCACTAGGGCATGCTGGGAAGGAAATGCAGAATCCAAAAACACTGTAGGCGATATCAGTGCTTTTATTCTTGCCATCATCTTTAAGTATGATCCCAAAAATAGCCTACGGCAAAACTAAGGGCTCTGCATCCTTTGATTTAGTCTCAGTGATCGAGACATGCAAATGGATGTTTGGTTATACTTGAAGGAATAAACCACTAGAGGAAGCTTTTGTCTTTGAAACTCTTCAACGGTGCATATCAGCTGAGGAAATGAACTGATGGTCCCCCAAAGGTGTCACTGTCATTGTGAGGGCAGGTTCTCAGGCAGCTTGCGGTGAGTGATATCTGTTGGCTGTATAGGCTTTAAAAGCTAAACTTTTGGGCTGGAGAGAGCGAGAGAGTTCTATTGGCAAAATGTTTGCCATGTAAGCATGGGGAACTGAGGCCAGCCCTCAGAACCCCCCCCCCCCAAAAAAAAAAGCTAGGCATGATAGTGCACACCTAAAATCTCAGTGCTGAGAAGAAAACATCAGGCTGCTGCTGGCCAGCCAGCCTCGCTTATTTACTAACTTCCAAGCTACTGAGAGTCCCTATCTCTAAAAACAAGGTTGAGGCCAGCCTGATGGCTCAGCATGTAAAGGTGCTTGCTGACCTGATGACCTAAGTTCAACCTCCCAGACCCATGTAAAGGTAAAAGGAGAGAAATAACTACACCGAGTTGTCCTCTGATTTCTTCATGCATGTTGTGGCAAGCACATGCCCTATCTCCAACATCATTCACAAGCACAAATACACACACAGGAACACATACCATAAGCTAAAAATAAAACAAGGTAGACAGCATTCCTAAATGACACCCAAGGTCCACTTCTGGCGTTCACATGCATCCATGTGACACCCACAACATGTGACACACATGCACACACAAGAAGCCTACACTTTCAACTGGCAAAATGCAGGTCTAAGTGGTGATGACAGATCTTGAAAGAGGAATGTCTCTAGTTTCAGTGAGCTACTTTGATGACCACACATCCTTGGCTTGGCCATTTACCCATGCTCATTTCTCTCTCTGCTTTGTCCTGATAGTGAAGGGGGCTGGTGGAAAGCCATTTCTCTCAGCACTGGCCGGGAAAGTTATATTCCGGGGATATGTGTGGCCAGAGTGTACCATGGGTAAGTATACATCTGAATGACATCATTTTGTCATAATGTGTACGGGTGACTCGGGCGATAAAGTGGCTCCAGCACTATATAGTGGAATCAAGGCATCACTTAAATGAATTATTTTACCCCAGCTCGGGGCTAATCCTTTCTACTTTCTGGGACTTGATTCCCCAGCGGTAAAATGAAGCAAGCTGGACATTCTTTCTCAGCCACAGGTAATACTTAGACCTGAGTGCTTCAGTACTGTGTCTGGGAAGCAGCCTTGGTTCAGTGGCTAAAAGTCAGTGTGGGTTCAAATCTTGCCTCTGTCACTTCCAGACCATGAGATTATGGATCACAGTATAGCATGATGGGGGGTAATAATACAGAATCATGCTGCTGGAGTAGAAGTTCCCGAAATGAGGTGGATGCTGAACAATACAGGGAGCACACTTCTGTAAGCATTGGCTGTGTTCCTGACTAAAGGCAGCCACTGGCTGGGGAGCAGTCAGCACACTGGGCTCTTTGCTCCTGCAGCCAGGTAGAGGCCTCATCCCAGGAGGCTTCAGTGGGCTTTGGCACTACTAAACTAACACTTGCACTTCCCTTTTTCTATGGAGGAGTTTTGGGAATGTGGTGTAGCCTTGCCAAGCCACAGGCCCCTCCTCTATGAAACTACACAGGCCCAACCTCAGCTCAGACACGCATAGCAGAGGGGAAGCATTAAGGAAGCAACCACTGTTCATATGGTTAAGAATCTGACAGACTCCCTAGGCTTCCACTGGGAAGAAGACATTCGAGTTCTTGATTCCACCATTGGTGCTCCTAATCACACGTGCTCACAGTGGGGAGGGTGAACAGAAGTATCTGCTGCGAGAGTCATGTCCAACAAGCCTGGAGTTAGACATTGCTTATAAAACACAGGCTCTGTTGTGTTTGCTTAACTAACATGTTCCTTCACATTGAAAGAAGTTATAGAGGCAGAGGTGGTGAGAAGCTCCACGAGTCATGTGACCCTGGCCCTATCAGGTAGTCCAGCTAATAGATGTGCTAGCATTTCCCAAAACACAGAAATGAAAGAAAGAAAGCACACCAGAATGGCTAAAGCATTGCTTACCCCCTCAGAACACACAATTTTGCTCTCTCTACTAATAACTTGGATACACTACCCAATCAGTCTAGTCCTCATGCTCCTCTTTTGTGCCAGAGAGGAAATCTTGCCCATTTCGGAGATCTAGGTGAGGGTGTGCCTTCACATAATTAATACAGTAGCAATATACAATATACTAAAAGAATTCATATCCCTACATGGATCATGCTATTGTCTTATTTTTACAGTTCTGTGTAGGACTTTGCAAAGGGCTTGGGTATACAAACTTTTGCCATATACATTAAAACTAATACATCGTGTATCTTCTTGGGCATAGCTGGAAAATCTGAAAATAGGGCATAAAGTGGTCATAACAAAGAAAGTGATCTTGATGCTTAGCCCGTGAAATTACTTCTGTACCTGTGTCCTGGAGCCTGGAGTTCAGGGGTGCCCAGCCTGCCTGCTTCAACCCAGCCTGTGTGTGCCTTGTCAAATAATGAAGCCAGCAAGACTGAAGCATTACTGTTCTTCACAGGCTGAGTTAGACGTGGAGATTAACAGCCAGTTAACAGTCCTTTCTCCAAAACACAGCACCTGTTACATGAGGCATATGCTGGCCACCTATTAATAACCCCCCCCACACCTTGCAGGAGGCAGGCAGAGCCCAATATGAAGAGTAATCAGAGGCCACTGAATCTGGACCCAGGTTTTTCTAGTGCAGAGTGTCCTCCTATGAGCACCCTGTGTGTCACTGTACTGTGGAAGCAGTCCTTGTTCCTCAGTTGGCTGACTGTGTAGTATAACAGTTATCCATTCTCACCGTTACGTGAAAACAGTGAGAAACATACAAACACCCAATGGCAATTATGCCTAAACATGAAAAGCAGCGGCAGGAGAGAGTGCCACTTGCTTAGGAGCAGGACCACCTGTCCACTCTGTCATTCCCAAACCTATACCGAGAATGATGTCCCGAACACCATAAGAAAATATAACAGCACAATGTTGGTAGTGTTGGCTTGGCAGAGTGTAGAGGTTGCACAGACATGGTTGGCACAGGCCAATGTCACATAGTGTACACACCTGATGTGACAAGATCAGAGCCTGCTTTAGTCAGTGCCGAGAAGCAGGGCACATTTTTAGTCATTGCTCACCTAACATTGGGCACAAACAGCTACTCAGGACACTTTGTTTGAAAGATTGCAGAATTAATGGATGATTTTCCTCCTCATGTAATTCTGGTAGCTTTCTGACAATCGGCCTTCCACTTTGTGTTTACTCTTGTGTTAGCCTGTCTTTATTTCTTGTGGCCACTAAAAGCTATCCTCTTCACTCCTAGCTGGCTGTTTGAAGGACTGGGCAGGGACAAGGCTGAGGAACTGCTGCAGCTGCCAGACACAAAGATTGGTTCCTTCATGATCAGAGAGAGTGAAACAAAGAAAGGTGAGCCTTTTTATTTTTTAACCCTGTGGCCACACAGCACATTTTGTTCTCACTGCCTTGCTCTGGGTCTGTTCCTCTTCTCCCACAAGCACATAAATAGACCTGGGCTTGAGGTCAGCTCCTTGGTGACTTGAGAGTGGGAGGATAGAGATAGGGCAGGCCACAGTTCCATCACATGATGTGAAAGGCAGGCCTGAGCAGCATCAGGCTGGCCTGTACTCACCAGCTCTGTCCCTGAGATGCTTACTTCTCTGAGCTCAGTTTGCTTATTTGTGAGACTCAGATGGAGTATACATGGTGTTCTCGATGTGCATAGGCCCTGAACAGCAGTCACCTTTGTCCTAGGGCAAAATGGGGCATCTCAGAGAATAAGGCAAGCAGGTGTGAGAAGATCGTTAGGACTTCCTGTGTCAGTAAAAAGAGAAATGACAAAGCCCTTGTCACCCTTCTCCAAGCAGGGGAGTAATGTCAGCCCTGAACTCCTAGGTGGGTGCCTCCTCTCTTTTAGCCTTCTTTCACCCATGTCAGGGTGTTAGTCTGTGAGAGTACTCCTCTCCTGGCCTTTATGCTCCCAGGGTTTTAAAATACAGGACCCAAATACTTCACAGTACCCTCTCATGCCCAGCCTACTCCTTTTTTCCAACTTAAGGTACCCTGTGTAAAAAGCTACTTCATAGAAAAATTTATGGTAAAGAATGATTCACCAAGGAAAAGCTCTGGCCATCAGAAGGTATCTTGTAGAGTTTAGGGATAGCTTGTATATATCTTATAGACCATCTATGAATTGCTGAACTCATTATTTCTCTTTATTATTATTGTTTTTGCCACTTAAAAAATTTAAAGGTTTTTTTTTAGAGTAACATGTAATTACATTACTTCTCCTTCCATTTCTTCCCTCCAAACCTTTACATGCACCACCTCCTTGATCTCTTTCAAATTCATGGTCTCTTTTTCTGTAATTCTTATTATATGTACATATATGTATGTACACATATATTCCTAAATACCTAAGTACAATCTGCTCAGACTATATAATGTTACTGGTACATAGGTTTTCAGGGCTGACAATTTAGTATTGGATAACCTTCACTGGGGGGACTATTTCTCCCACTCCTGGCAATCCTTTGTTGCTTGTAGTTCTTTGTCTAGGGTGAGGCCTTTTTAAATAGAGGAAACATATTCAAGTTCTCAGCCTGTTTCTCCTTCACAGGAGAGAAAACATGGTGTCCATGAGTTTTCCCCAGGACCTGTTAAGGACCAGGGTCCACTTGATGCTGAGCTGTCACTCAGCTCTCTGGAAACAGGGACTCTAATATGTAACCATAGATGTCCCAGAACAATTTTCTCTCCAAAGCCTGCATATCTCAGAGCATCAAAGAGACAGAAGACATATGTAGGTTCCAGGTCTCCACACAGAATATTTAAAGCCACCAAGATTAACATGACCAAGGAGATGGAGGACCCAGAACATCACAGCTCATACCCAAATCACTCCATCCTCAGTCCTCAGACAGACTTGTAGAAGGTAGAGGCAGGAAGCAGGCCCTTCCCATTGGCTATGCACAGTTCTGATGGTCTGCTTGCCAAGGCAGACCTGCTTGCCACACTTCTAGCTCTTGTTATCTTGACAAGAAGTCACATGGTGGGTGATCCCAAAACCAGCACTGGTGTGCAACTAGATATACATGCCACTAGTGGTGGTCAGGAGGTCAAGATTGAGGCCTGTACTCAGACTTGTCATCTCCCTGGACTCTGGACACATCTGTTGCAGGGTCCTGAGCCTCCATGTCTCCCTCTATACAATATTCAGGGATGATTGTTCCCAGGCCTTTACTGGAAGTGCAGACTGAGAGAGGGCAGTACCTTCCTCTCTCACTACCTCCAGGGCGATTCACACTTCCTGAAAGCCAAAGGTTCGAGCAGGGGAGGGAGAGACTAAAACATGACTTAAACTCAAGGGTCTTACTTTCCACTTTGGGGACACTAAGGCTACAAGAGATGATGGGACCTGCCAGGGATTCTCGTTCACTGATGATGCTGAAGGAGAGATTGTGTCTTTCACAGATTTCTAAGTGACTGATGCTTGCTAAGAAAAGTTTCTAAGAAAATCTGCTTAAATCAAGGAGCAGGGAGCATGAAGGGTGAAGAACTATGGGCTCCCTTCCCTGACATATAGTGTAGTTTTGACACTGGGGATAACAGGAGGTGGAGGGGACAACACTTAAAACATCTCAGCATACACTGGGGAAGGGCGCATGGGCCACTGAGAGGGTATCTTCCCTAATCAAATGCAGGGGATCTCAGAGTTTACCTAAAATGGGGGGTGGGGGGGGAGAGGAAAGGCCACCCTCCTTTAGGGCAGATCAAGTCACATGTAGAAGAACTGCAGTGAATCAACCTAAAAGACAGAGTGAGGCAGCCTGTTACCCTTAAGTGGACCCTATGGCTACCCTGACCCCCGCCATCCCCTTTGCAGGTTTCTACTCGCTGTCAGTAAGACACAGGCAGGTGAAGCATTACCGCATCTTCCGCCTGCCGAACAACTGGTACTACATCTCGCCAAGGCTCACCTTCCAGTGTCTGGAGGACCTGGTGACTCATTATTCTGGTAAGAAGCCGCCAGGGTCACTGGGGCGAGCTCTGTGTATAGCTGCTTGATAGTATTTGCTAGGTGGCCCACGCAAGTCCCTGAGAAAAGGTGTTGATTTTCTCCTACCCATGCTGTCATCCTCACGTGCTAGTTCATTGCCTCAGGCTAAACAAGAACACCTGTGCATGCTGCCTGGCTAGCAGAATATCCTCCCTGTGCCAACAAAACATACCATAGCCACAACCAGATACTCTAGACGCTTTGTCTCTCTTTAAAGTGTTTGTCTGTTTAGGGAGTCTCTGCAGCATTGTTCTGATATATGACTCTCCCCTTTTGCTGCTTGTCACAACTTTTTCAACCTTCAAGGCCAACCTCTCCCCACTTCTGTGAGGAAGCCATAGCAGTAGGATGAGCAGCCATTTTCCTTTCCCCATAGCATGCTGCTGTCTTTTTCTCCCTATCACTTTAATCAGCTAATTGTCTTGTCTATCTTGGCCAACAACAAGATAGGGCGAGGCATCTTGAAGAAGAATATGTCCTCTAGGCTGACCATGTTGTAGAGGATCCCCCAGATGCCAGAACATCGCATGGCTTGTGAAAATAAAGTGCTGTCAGTAAGCTATGCTGTATTCTGAGGAGCCCCAAATTCCAACCTTCTTGTTAGAATCATGGTCTGTGGGCCAGAAAAGATTAGCAGTTGGCTAGGTTTCCAAAGACAGGCTCTGGTCCTCTGCTCTATATTCCATGTCTGCTGGGTGACAGTTGTGCACCTGGGGCTATGTGACTCTTCCTGTCTCACTTTCTCCCTATGCAAAGAGGATGCTAATTGTTCCTACCTGTCAGTGCACAAATTTGTAGAGCTAAAATGTGGAAAGTGTTGAACAGAGAGCCTAGCACTCAGCCATGAGCAGCTACAGAATAGCAACTGCTTTCCTTCAGCCCCTTCCTCCTTGTCTCCTCCCCTTGAAGATGCTTGCCCTTGCCCTTACATTCTTTAGGATCCTTGACTTGCATTCTTTAGAATTTAGGGTCTTGAGCTCAAGAAGCAAAGGGCATTGCAAGGAGAAAGGAACCCATAGATGACACCTCTGACCTACGGGAAACAGCAGGTATTGAGCAATAGCTGCTGGGAGAGGCAGGTGTGTGCTGAAGCTAAGTTGTTTGAGGGATGTTGAAGGATGTTGGCCTTTACCTCTTGCTCACTAAAGGGGGTGGGCACATCCTCCTGCAGGGCATTGCATGACTGCTAAAGACAATGGTCTGTGTTCAGTGTCTAATATAGTCCAACGGTTGCAAAATAATTACAAGTATCACTTCTGTGATGGCCTCAAAACTAAGATCTAGCTGAAAATGAAAGAGGAAGGGTGTCCTGGGCTTCACCTACTTATGCCGAAAGGTTGTTTGTGGTATTTGACTTTTAATAACAAGGAGTGTGCTGACCAGAAGTTTTGCATAGACAATAGCAAATATAAAGCTGATGCCACTCTCTAGAGCTCTCATGACTGGGAGGTCACATACTGCTGGGCTAGGCATACCCACCTCCTCCTGAGCTTCTGCACTACAGGCAGGACATTAAGCTGATACAGAACTAGTGCCTTCCTGAGAGACACTCCTGACCATCATTTGGGCTGAAGGGCTACAGCCAGAGGCTTATCTTTGCCAAACTGGTGAGGGTCTGGGAACCTGACTGCTTCCTGTATATCATCTGAGATCTCACTGCATGGGATCAAGAACAGAGTTGCTGGGGCCAGAGTGAATTAGATGGTGTATTACAGGCAACAGGCAGGGCAAGTTTACTTATTTTCTATTCAAAGCCATGCACTACTCTTGGCATAGGGCACTGGTTCTGAGTCAGGGGCTCAGGAATGTTGCACACATTTTCTTGTTTTGTTCCATATCCCAAGTATAAAACTACTAATGGCATGAAGTTCAGACAGAGCCTCAGTGAGATGAACTGGGTGAGGCCAGCTCAGCCTTTGGCTCACTGGCTTGTGTGACTTTTTTCACTCCATGTGTGAGTGGATCTAAAGCAGAACACGTCCAGAATGCGTCTTGCCATGCAGCAGGACTGAGATGTTTCTAGGCCTGCCTTGTGCCCTCCCTCATTATCTGAGAAACCTATGAACACCTAAGAAACCTAAGAACACCTCTAGCCCCAACAGATCACTCACTGTTCCAGATGCACATCCAGCGAAGCTCGTCCCCAACTTTGGCACCTGTGTCTATGTGGGTGACCTTTCGGATTAGCACGCTGTCCACTTGGAAACCAGGAGTAGGGGTGGGGTTGGCTACCCTCTAGTAGGCTGTTTGCTTCCCCAGAAAGTTTCCTTTTATTATTGGGCAAGGACACCCCAAAGAGCCACAGATCAGATGAAAAGAGGCCACCAAGGATGTAGATACTCTCTAAAGCCCAAGGACGGGTGGATTGAGGCCAGGATACCTGGCCTCTGCTGGAAATGTACTATATGTCTGACATCTTAGGCTTCTGAATCTCCCCAGGACTGAAGCCCTTGACCTGAGTAAGGAGGCACTGAGTCCTTAGTGCAGAGGTACCTGGGCCAACAGCATCTGTGTTTCACATGATGCATGGGCCAGAAAGGCTTGGAACTCACTGGGGTTATATCCTGCTGTTCTGGGAGAGATGAAGCCCAACATGCTAGATATTGTACATCAGTGGAGGGGAACAATAGTGGGTTTACTGCACTTTTATTTTGCTTCTACGGTGTGTGTAGGGTCAGAAGGTTTTCTTTAATTCTCTCATTGCTCACTTTCTCTGCCCTGCCTTTTAGCTTTCTCCTCCCTCTTCCTGTGTCTTTTATATTGTTTCTGCTTTTTCACCTGTCTTCTCTCTCCTTCTTTGTTTCACTCTCTCAATCTTTCTGTCCTTCTCCTGTTCCTTATGTTTTTCTTGCTTCATTTGTACTCCTGCTCTGGACATGGCTAACTATGCTTTGGGGGTGCCTGCGCACTAGGACATGGCTCCATGCTCTGACCTAGGCAGGTGTAGTTACAAGAAATTCTGCCTAGTGTGGAACTCTGCTCTCAGGTGGGTCTTGGCCTGCTGTTTTCTTATGTCTTCTCCTTCTCTCCCTTCTGCAATTGAGGAGAGCAAGGCTCAGAGATGCTTGCGGTAACTCACCATTAAAGCAAAGCTGTAGCACAAACCCAAGTTTGTTGGACTATGATCCCACATCTGCTTTCTGTCCATGTTAATGTAAGCCTAGAGTTTATATCTTTCGGGGCATAGCAACACTGGTGAACCCCCATAGCCCAACACCTTGGCCTCTGTTTCCCCATGACAAATACTATGGGTCTGTAGTGTAATGGATCTTTGATTTGTTTTCCACACTGTCTATGTCATGCCTGGATCTCTGACTGTTATGTACTTCCATCCACAGAGGTGGCTGATGGTCTATGCTGTGTGCTCACCACACCCTGCCTGGCACAGAATACACCTGCTCCAACAGCTCATCCATCACCTTGTACCACCCCTGGTTCACATGTCACCTTACGACAGAAGACCTTTGATTGGAAGAGGGTATCCAGGTAGGTGTGTGTGTGAGTGTGTGTGTGTGTGTGTGTGTGTGTGTGTGCTTGCATATGTGTGTGCCCTCCATAAATACATATGGGTACCAGATAGTGGGTGATCCTGGCACAAAAAAATTTATAAGCAAGCACTAGGCCCTACTGAAACCCTGTAGACACCATGAGCAAGGGCAGCCTCTAAATTTTGGGAATACAGCCTTGGGTGTCATGTAGCATATAGTGTCTCCAGTTTTGGGGAGCCTCAAACATTTCCCAAGTTCATTGTCAATATGATCATCACATTTAAAAAAAATTTTTAACAGAAACACTTCACCCAGTTCTAATCATTATAATCTATGACAGTAACACACAAATAAATCTGGCATATATTTAATATTTAAAGTCTATTCACAAAGTTTAAACATTCTTCCCAAATCTTAAGATAACTCATTCTCTCTGAGGGAGAAAGGAAAAAAAGTTCTTCTACTAGTTTTTCTATTAATTCCATCATTAGCGAATGAGTTTCCAGGTATGTGCTTGTGGGCTGTTATCAGTGGTCGTCTCACTAATTGAGCAGGGATCCAGGTAACTCATCAGTTAATTTAAAGCAAATCAGAGATCAGAATTGCCTGAGACATGAATGAAATGATCATTTCTTTTAAATACCAGAAAGAATATTCATTAAGATGTATCGTGGAAAGTTTAAGCCACACAAGGAAATGGTGGCTTCCAGAGGATACAGCCCACAAACTCAAAACACGGAATTCAAATAGCTTTAGTGAAAAACTAACCTCTTCACTTTCTTTCTCTCCTTCCTCTTCTTCCTCTCTTTCTTCCTGCTCTTCTGTTTCTCATTTCTTCCTTTTCATATTCTTTATCCCCATCGCCTACTTTGCTCAACACCCCTCTTTTCTTTTTCTTTCTCTGTCTGTATTTCAACACACAGATCACAGGAAGATCCAGAGGGAGCAGAGAACCCACTCAGAGTGGATGAATCCCTTTTCAGCTATGGCCTTCGGGAAAGCATTGCATCCTACCTGTCCCTGACTGGAGATGACACTAGCTCCTTCGACCGGAAGAAGAAGAGTCTCTCCCTAATGTACACTGGGAGCAAACGCAAGAGCTCCTTCTTTGCAGCACCTCAGTACTTTGAAGATTAGTGCCCTGGCTGGTACACAAAAGACAAAGGCTTTGACTGTGACCTGGGGTCTTATGGAAGATGGAGTTCTCTACTCAGTGGTCACCTCATGTCTTCCTGTTACCAAAGGAAGTCACACAGAGACTGCCTTTACCTACTAATCAGAGGAACTGTTGTCTGATCAGTATTGTGGAGCCACATCACATTTTGATCATGGTGTAATGGGGCAGTGCTTCAAAGAGCTGTGGGTACATGAGTGTGTGTATGCAAGACAGAACAATCTTGCAAGAGTGTGTGGAAACTGACTCCAGCTCTCAGTCCCAATGGCCCCTCTCTGAGACCCCATGGAGAGCATCCACCTGAGAAAGAGCATGGGCAAGATGGCCTTGTTAGGTCTGCAGAGTGACCTCTATCTGAAGCAAAGCTACCTTTAAAGGCCCAGTGAGAACTTTGGGCTATGTCTTCTCTCTTTCTAAGGAACCAGTGACACTAAACACTATCCAGAAGGACTTACAGCTCTGAACCAAGTGGAATCTTCAGCATTCAGGTGGACCAAAGCCATTTGGACAGGAGTAGATGGTCAAGTTAAGTCACATGGGAGTATAGGGCAACTGGGAAAGAGAGGAGGAAGCCCTAATGCACAAGCTTCTGGGATAGACAGTCTTGCCTCCCCCAGATGCTGGGGTCCTGTGTTGTTTTAGAACCCCTATTTCTCATGCCTAATGGAAGAAGCATGGGTAAAGAACTGTGCTGAGGTCAAACATGATTAAAAGAACCATGAATAGCATCCTTTAATGCTGGGCTTTAAAGGATGCAGACAGACAAGAAGAATAACAAGGTGTAACAGTGAATGTGAAACAGGAGGGACCTTTACAGTTACAATGGGCTGAGGACAAGTGAAGGTTACCCAAGGGGCTCTTGTTCCCATGGATCTACCAGGAATACAAGGACTGGTGGACCAAGTAGATTAGACTGCTTATGGGTTTTGTTTGTTTGTTTGTTTGTTTTTCAAGGAAAATGATCAGCTTTAAAGGCTTACTTTTTCCTGTATATTTTTCCTAAGAAGGGCTGGCATCTGCATGAATAAGAATGCCCCTTTCTGGGAAAAGGGGGCTGGAGAAGCTGAATGCTGCCATATGTGAGTGTAAGTGGTAAGAGAGAGCTCACAAGGCACTTAGGAAAGAGAAGCCTTCATCCAGTCTCATACCCATATCTTGTTGAGATGGGAACCGGGATAGCCATGGCTCATTCCTCCCTGTTTATCACAAGGATTCTCCATAAGACAAATACAAATACAGGTGGGATTTGTTATCCATTACATGTATTCCACATACCTGGGCTTATCCTGCAGATGGCAAACACATATGCATTGACATGACTTTATGTATTGTCAGATCCAGTGGGGTCTCCTAGGTCTCACCCAAAGAGACTGGCCAGTGTGTTAGAAACAAATGCCACACAAGGTCAGTGACTTGTGCTATAAGGCCATAATCTCTGGTTCCTGATATGTGTCTGCTCATTATCTTCTGTGCTATTTCTGCTGTGGTCAATGTGAATGGAACTTTCAGTAGTACTTGGGGGTACTTCTAAGCGGGAAGCATTACATTTTGCCCAATCATGTATTTATTCCTGATTAAAGTAAAACTAATACTTATTTAACCTTGGATGAGAATGGATTTGATGTAGAGGGATTTCAATCCAGCAACATGGCTACTCTGTCTGGAACACAGGCATGCCCTTAGCACACACCTTTCATCCCAAACAATGAAGGTAAAGTTAGTTTGTAGAAAAAAGCACCCATGTTAGAAAGTGACTTCTAAATTAGAAGCAGACAGAGTGAAGAATCAGAGAAAGATTGGACAGAATAGGATATGTTCAACTCTCACAATAAGGGAGAGAAAAAAGAGGTGACTTAGGGAAGAGCACTGCAGAAAGGCAGGGAGAGTTTTCCCAGTTTTACTGGGAAAGTTTTATAGAAACAGGTTAATGAGAGAACAAGCTAGACACAGGTGAAGACAGAACAAACCAGAGAATGAGAAGGAGCCAGAAGATTAGAACAGATTTCTAGCATTGGTTTGAGGCCAGGCAGTGCAATTTAGTTAGAAGCTGAAAGAAGCTAGTTTGAATCAGTCAGCTTGGAGAAGTGTTGTGAGCCAGAACAGCTGAATTGAACCAGGCAGCCAGAACTCAGAAAAAAAAAATAACTAGAAAGGGTGAACATATTCAACAGTAAATTTCAGAGGATGAAAACATTCTAGGCCTAGATTAGATTGTATGAAGGCTAGAATCTTTCAGGACTAGGCTTTGGTTAGCAGACAGGCAGTAAGCCTTGGAGATGACAATTGTGCCAGGTGAATAAAAGATACTTTTATAGACCCATAGGTAAGAAGCATGAAAATGTCTCTCAGGATTTTACAGCTTCTGGTTTTCAATGAAGAGTTTAACTGGAAGGCCAAGCACAAAGGCTAGCAAGAGCTACTGTTCTGGCTGGGGTCTCTGTCTCACTTCATGTAAGTAAGGATAGAAGGGTTCAAGAGGGAGAATGGATTTCTCAAAAACAACAAGATAGCTATCTTCACATCATTTGTGGTATTTGAGCTACTCAATCTTCTGAGAATTTCTTTCCACAAATGTTATCTGACACCTGTTCGACTTAACTGCCTAGACTTGTGGTTGTGGAGATCTCTCTCTGATGTCACAGAGCAAGATGCCATTAGTAAAGAGACAGTTTCTGAGGAAGGGGGGGTTGGTATATAGAAAATAGCAGCTTCTATGGAGCCACAACTTTAGGTGGATGCTGAGGCAGGAACAACAGATAGTTGTGCAAAGATCTAGTAAACACAGGCAACAGGTCAGCAGGGAAGTCCTGCAAGCTTGAGCAAGTCTGCAGCATAAGGCTCCAAGAGACCAAAGGACTCCATGACTGAGCCTGAGCGAAAGCAGCAACAGAAGCGTCATCCAGAGGGAAGAATCTACGGCACCTGAAGAGGCAGAGCTTAGCCTGGCTAAAAGAGGGAGGCAGTTTAAGTAGTAGAGTGACAACTGTTCACTAGGTCCTTTGATAAATCAGCTGGATGCTAGATGGACGCTGACTTTTCAAAATTCCAGCATCACACTTGTTCTAATGGAGCACAGCCTAAAAGTAAAGAGGGCACCCAAGAAGCGATAGATGTTCTGCCCACATTCTGCTTGGAAAGGGAGCTGTGGAAGATGGGTCCTGTCTGGAAGGGGTTCTGTAGAGGAAGGCACAGGCGCATCTATGAGACTTTTTTTTAATCATTAGATTCAGCTGGGCCAGGTGAATGTGTGCAATCTTTTTTTTTTTTTTTTTTTTTTTTTTTTTTTTTTTTGTGGAGATAAATGAACACAAGAAAAACTTTTGCTACCTGCTGAAGCAAAAATAATGTGTAAGATGAGAATCGATTACATAACACTTCTTACAGAAAAAGCAGTCCAAGGAGAAGGAGGATGGCTTACAAACTGAAAATGATACTGTCTATGTAATGTATTAAAACGTATTAAACAACCATTAGAGATGCATTGGGGGCCACCTTGAAAGACAATGAGAAAAAATTCCATGAATCTACATTCTTAAAGAATTTTTAGATAAAGAGAAAAATTGTGCAGAAAATGAAGTGCTTAGAGAACAATGGAATCATGTAGTTTTCAAAATTTTTGAGGTGCAGCTGAAAAAATAGCAAGAGGGGACTCTATTGCTTCAAGTACAGTATGTCTCAGAAAACAAAGACTGAGACAGTCTACAAAGCAAATCCAAGATAGCTAAGGCTACACAAGGAAAACCTGTCTCCAAAAACAAACAAACAAACATAAGCCACAAGGTAGATTTTACAGAGAAATTTAATATGTAGCATGTAATGAGTGGGATGAATATCAAAGCCTTAGCCAACATACTCAAGAAAGATAGAGAATAAACATGAGTGCAGTGAGTCTCCAGGGTGAGATCCGCTGAGGACCTTCAGCACAAGCTGTGAACCAACAGGGTTGTTCCTCTCTCTCCAGCCCTCTGATTTCTACACCTTTCCATTGCTCAGACTCAGCCCTGATGATGAGGATTAGGCCATTGGGATAGCAGAGAAGCCTCCATTAGAAACAAGCACTCCGTTGTGTAAATGCACCACAATTTCTGCATCCATTCCTCAAATTAGGGATATCTGCATTGCCTTCACACTCTGGCTATTATGAACAGGCTGCTACGAACATGTTTGAGCAAATGTCCTTGCTGTATACTTGAGTATATTTTGGATAGCTGGATCTTGAGGCAGCACCATTCTCAATTTTCTGAGAAAGCACCAGATTGACTTCTAAAGTGGTTGCACAAGCCCACATTCCCATCAGCAATGGAGGAGGGTTCCACCCTCTCCACATCCTCTCCAGCATGTGCTTTCACCTGAGTTTCTGATCTTAGCCATTCTGATGGGTGCAAGGTGAAACCTCAGGGTTGTTTTGATTTGCTTTTCCCTGATGACCAACGATGTTGAGCATTTCTTCAAGTGTTTCTCTGCCACTCGACATTTCTCTATTGAGAATTCTCTGTTCAACTCTGTACCCCACTTTTCAACTGAATTACTTGATTTGTTGCTGTTTAATTTCTTGATTCTTTATATATTCTGGGATTACATAAATCCCAGAATTTATGGTGCATTTACACAATGGAATAATACTCAGCAATTGAAAACAAGGAAATCATGAAATTTGCAGGCATGCATGGTGGAAACTAGAATAGATCATCCTGAGTGAGGTGAACCAGAAGCAGAAAGACACACATGGTATATCTCACTTATAAGTGGATATTAGACATATAATATAGGATAAACATACTAAAATCTGTGCACCTAAAGAAGCTAAGCAAGAAGGAGGACCCTGGGTAAGCTGTTCCATCCTCATTCAGAAAGGCAAATGGGATAGAAATTGGAAGAAGGTGAAAACAAGGAACAAGACAGAAGCCTACCACAGAGGGCCTCTGAAAGACTCTACCCAGAAAAGTATTAAAGAAGATGCTGAGACTCATAGCCAAACTTTGTGCAGAGTGCAGAGAATCTTATGAAAGAAGGGGGAGGTAGAAGGGCCTGGAACTCCACAGGAGAGCAACAGAACTAAAAACTCAGGGCAAAGGGATCTTTTCCGAGACTGATACCCCAACCAAGGACCATTCATGGAGATAACTTAGAACCCCTGCACAGATGTAGCCCATGGCAGCTCAGTCTCCAAATGAGCTTCCTAGTAAGGGGAACAGGGGCTGTCTCTGACATGAACTCAGTGGCTGGCTCTTTGATCATCTCCCCCTGAGGGAGGGGGGACAGCCTTACAACCAGGCCACAGAGGAAGACAATGCAGCCAGTCCTGATGAGACCTGATTGGCTAGGGTCAGATGGAAGGGGAGGAGGACTGGGGAAGGGGCACAGAAGGAGAAGAGTGAGGAAGGGAAGGATTGGAAGGAGACAAGGGAGGGAGCTACAGCTGGGATACAAAGTGAATAAATTGTAATAAATACTCTGAGTGTAATACAGATACTGTCTTAGACATCTTATTGCTGTGAAGAGATACCATGATCACAGCAATTTTTAGGACTGGCTCACAGTTCATTTTTTAAATTATCAGCATGGTAACGCATGGCAGCATGCAGGCCAACATGATGCTGGAGAGTTGCTCAGAGTTCTACATCTGGATCCACAGGCAGCAGACAAGAGAGGGTGAGCTACTAGGCCTAGAATGAGCTCCTGAAACCTCAAAATCCTCCTTCAGTGACACTTTTTTTTTCCCAATAAGGCCACACATATTACAACAATGCCACACCTCCTAATTCTTTCAAATAATGCCACTCCCAATAAGCTAATGGGGGCCATTTTCATTCAAACTGTAACAGACATCCAGCTTCTCATCTTACAAAGCGCTCAGACAAAAAGAAAAAAAAAAGTGGCTCTGTTTTCTGAGCTGCGTTGCTGATGGGTCTCTGTTTCACTCCTTCTGAGACTTTGCTCCAATTGAACAGAAAAAAAAAAAAAGCTAGCTATTCATTATCTACAGGCAATGGAGATAATGAATAGAAAAACCTCATAGAAAGCTCAGTGTACCCAGCAGGCAAGACATTTGAACTAATGCTAAAGGTATGGGCATTTCTGAATCAGCTTGTTCCTAAACACAATTATTTACCAACAGAAAAATATCATAGAAACTGACATGCCATTCATATGACAGCCAAACCATTTCAAGTTGAGGGTCCTGACTCATGATTACACAGAGTTCCATGAAAAACTATCTCAAACCCTATGAAAAGATCCAAGGACATGCAAATATTGTATCTACAGTTCTGCTGTTAGCCTAAATCATGGACCAAGACTAGACATCATAATGAAGTAGATTTACCCCTAAAATCAATACATTAAATTCTATGTAGTTATATTCAAATTCCCAGGAGGATTATTAGAAAAGGCCATCAGTAAAGTCATTCTGAAGTCTGTACAGAAATATCTGTGCTCAAGACTAGTTAGGCCAATTTAGAATGAGACCAGCTAGAGGAGAACAGTCTTACTATGTTACAGGCATGAAGCACGGGCAACAGTCTGTGAGACCATGTCACCATCCTCTTACCCTCCTGGGTGCTGGTTGTAGACTAGAAGCCAGAAGTGATGCTAAGTGTCAAGAACCTGGTAAGATAATTAAACTCCTGAAAGAATTGATGTATTTATCCATGGTAGAACAGAGAATCATGCCTGTTAGGAAAATAACAATGTAAAATCGAGCAGGAAGCTGGAGAGATGGCCCAGCAGTTAAGAGCACTGACTCTTCTTCCAGAGGACCTAGTATGGATTCCCAGAACTTATACAATGGCTCATAGTTAACTGTAACTCCAGTTCTAGGGAATCCAAGACCCTCTTCTGAGCTCTGCAGACACCAGGCATACAGTGGCACAAAGATGTACATAAGCAAATTACCCATAACTAGGAATCCTGTTGCTAGTGAAAACTTTCTCTGACAATGGGAGATGGGGAAGGCTTGGGGCCCCAAGAGATTTCCAGTGATTTAACATATGCTGGCCTCAAACTCACAGAATTCCACTTGCCTCTGCCTCCTGAGTGCTGAGATTAAAGTTGTGTGCTACTTCCTTTAGATGCTGAGAAAACCCCAAGTTATTGGAGGGGCAGCCCCATAATGTGGGAAAACGGATGATTTGATTGTAGGTCTCAATCCCTCATGAAGTCCTTTCTCTGCTTTGTGTTCTTTGGTAAGCTGCTGAAATACTCTGAGCTTCAGATTTCTTATCTCTAGCTATCAGATAAAATAAGGACCCTGTGCCAGTCAGTGGGAAGATCTAAGATAAGATAGTGAAATTCTTGCCAAGTACAGTATACTAAATATAGACTATTAATCATCAGCACAGCAGCCTCTCTGGATGGATGTATAAACAGTCCCCAAACCAAGGTTTGCAGAGAACATTAGATCTTATTTGGGAATAAACCAGCAGCTTCCACCCCTTCCCCCAAACATCTGCTGGTAAAGAACACTATAAGAACTGCTAATGTATTGAAGCAGTCCTATTTGCTCAGTTCTAAATAAGCTCACACGATCCCCAGGACTTCTGGGAATGGTTGTAAAAGCTGCTTCCAAATGTGTAAAACAGACGGAAGGGTTATTTTTAAATGTGCTGCCATTTGTTTCTGACATCCCTCAAACACTTAAAACTCTACCGAGACAAAGCACGCCTTCTGGGCCTAATGAAGGCATCCGAGCATCTCAAGGTCCTGACAAGAGTCTGGTTGCTGACAGGGTCTAAGAGGAATACTCCAGGGTCAGCTTAGAGCACAAAAGACTGAGTTTAACACCAAGAACTGAAAGGTATTCATTCTCACCAACCAAGGTGAATTCACTTGAAAGTGGAACCGACCGGCAAGAAGCATAAGAAAAGTATGGCGGGAAGGATGTGGCTCACAGAGATCCCCAGGTCCTTGAGAACACTGGATAATCTGCTCATTCACTTGCACACCGGCTGCCTGTGTTCACTGCATAGCACCTGCTCACTGCCAGGTGTGCTGAGACAGGTGCCCTGAGCCTGTGGAGGGTAAGGCACACCAACCCCTCCTCTCCTGAGATGAGGCATGAAGCAGGGGCTGACTTGGCCCTGAAAGCAATCAGTTACTCGTGGAAATCAGGACAGCTGCTGTACAGGAGATGTTTAGGTACACCATAGAAAGGGCTTAGTTCTGAGCCAAAAAGTCTGGAATGTTTTTTTTTTTTTAAATGATGAATAGGGGAAAAGGATAGGGGGTTATTCTTTGTGAATAAAACCATCTGCACAGGTATGGAAAAGCCCAAAGAAAGGAAAAGAAGCCCCTGAAGCTCAAAGAGGGAGACAAAGAGGCAAGAGGCAACAATACCATCAAATATCAGTTATGGCCAAGCAGTGACAATCAAAGATGTGGGTCTCAGAAGGGCTGAATGAGGCTGGAGTACAGTTATCCAGTCTAGAATGACTGGCAGAGACAGGTCTACAGAGGAATAGGCCCAAGGTTTTGGTTTATGTGGTCCTTCGTGTCTCCTTGTTTCTGTGTGTACTTTGTGTGTGTGTGTGTGCTCATGCATGCGTGTGCCTGCACGTACAATTGTGTGCATGCATGTGTGGAAGCCAAAGGAGAACTATGGATATCATTCCTTGGGCACTGCTCATTAGTTGGTGATGTGTATTGTAATTGTTTGAGGCAGGGTGTTACACTAGCTTGGGCTTGCCAAGTAAGCTAGGCTGGCCAGTGAGACTCAGGGATAGGGCTGCGTCCTCCTCTCTGCTGCTGGTAGTATAAGCGGACACTACCACATCCAACTTTTTTACATGATGCAAATTTTATGATTTTTTTTTTAAATACAGGTTCTGAATTATGTTGATTGCATCATCTCCCCAGCACCTCCTCCATAGTTCCTTAGCTTGGGTTACTGGAGGCCTCCTCACTACTTCTCTGCTTGAAATAATCCACTTTCAAAATTCTTTCCAGCAGGGGATCTCAAACCAGTTTCCTGCCTGCTTTAAAAGCCTGAGATGTACCCTTTTCCTCCAGAAGTATTACTCACTATAGCCAAAAGGAAAATAATGGCTGTCCATTGACAGATGAGTAGATGAATCACAAATTGGTCTATCCCCACCATGAACTATTGTTCATATCTAAAACCAAAGGATTTTATAAAAATGTGTCATATTCTTGGTGAACTTTAGAGACGGTATGCTACATGAAATACACAAATCATGAACATCCCATGTTTCCACAAATGTGAGGTCCTAGAGTAGAGAAAACCAGAATGAAGCAGAAGTGAGCACAGTTAGTGGGTATGGAGTATATACATGAGATAATAAAAATAGTTCTGGCACCAAACAGCAATAATGGTCAAATAGCACTGGGAATGACTTTAGTGTCACCGATCAGACTCTTAAAAATGGCTAGGATCATAATAGAAGACAAACCAGTAACTTGACAAAGGCACAAGCAAACCTGTTGGGCAGTTTCCACACAAACAGGAAAAGCCCAAGCTATGCGCCAGTCAGGCACTGCTGCACACACCGTCCCCACAGTGCCAATGTCACCTGGGTACTGCCTCTGGTTAGTGCTTACACAATGTTTAGCCTTTCTCTCAGACATTCCCTGCAGGGCCATGCCCCTTCACACTGTTACCTTCCCTTATCCTTGTCTGAGGATTCTTCTTAATTTTCCCTGATTCTTTAAAATATCTGCCCTAAGCGTGTGTGTCTCCTGCCCTGGAACCCACAGGTCTCCTGTGGACTTGGGTGTGTCTGACTTATCATGGCCCTCCAGCATCCAACACAGTTCGGCTGAACCAGCCGTATACTCCATACAAGCAGAACCCAGTCAGTGGCAGAACAGCTCCTGATGTAGACAAATTAGGTCATCTCTTCCTTCTTGTCACCATCAACATCACTGTACCTTCAGCAACAACAGAAGCCAGCAACAGCAACAGCGGTGGCATCTCCACTCAGCAGGCACCTCAGCCCACGAGATAAAGTCCCATGTACTGAGTTTTCTTCACTGACTAGGACATTTAACCCTAATATGGATCCCGAGAATTGAGGCACCCAGCCATGTAGAGTTTTCCACATTAGTGGAAAGAAGTCCGGAAGTCTTTTAGCCTCCTGGACCACACATGCCTGGGGTGACAGCCAGAGCCGGATCTATGACAGCATGAGGGATGAGAAAAGACTAACAACTGTGCCAGTTAGTCTCCAAAGTCATTGAGTAGTACTGAAAACAAGTCATGCCACTCACCATAAGCAGAGCCCTCTTGAAGAGCCGGAGCCTGGTAGCCCTGGTGATGAGAAGGTGGATGCTGGTCACATCAGCCCCACCACGGTCTGCTGCCAGTGTCACACGCTGAGGGTCCCCGCCAAATGCTCCAATGTGGGTCTGCACCCAGGTCAGAGCTGCCACCTGGTCCAGCAGCCCCCAGTTACCAGGCACCTCGTCAGAGCCTGCAAAAGGAGGGATGCCATTAGCCTATGTGTCCCAATAGCTTTAGATGTTATGAGCACAATGCTATGCCAGACACAAGACTCCCTGAGGGGCTTGTGCTCTTGTCCACCCAGGCCAGTGCCATAAACATACAAACAAAAGTGAGGACACTGAGAAGAACTTCGGCCTTGGAATCAAATACAATCTGCCTTATCTTTGAGCTTTGGGCTCACTGACCAGGAGACTGGAAACATCTCTGCTCTCTGAGCCATAGCTTTCTCATTTGTCAGTGGACAGGGAATGCAAAGGAGTGAGGCTCAGAGGCTATACACCTTCAGTTCCAGCCCAGTGAAGCCACATGAGGGCTCAGGCCCTACTACAGAGGCTAGATCAGACAAAAGAGAACAGTCTTTCTTATGCTTAATCTTCTGTGGCTTTAGAAGTGTGCCACTGAGACGATGCCTCTTTCCTATATCATAGAAATTACTAACCATTTGTTGAAGATATAGCACCATTTTTAACAAAATTATTGACACACATACACACAAAATAAGGAAAAGGTATACACCTCATTCGCTCTTTTCAGACATCACACTGTTGTTCAGTTGTTTTGTGTCATGATAATAAAGGCTCCCTTTTGCTCTATTCCACAGGTGGGTCTAGGAATAGATTATGAACTAGGCTTCACTCTAGTGTCATCACACACATCTTGTCTTTACTGACTCTGCCCTTGGAGACTGTCAGCTCGGCAGGTCTACCATCACTTAGTACAGTGGGTACTTCAGTGGGCAAGTTTCCAGGCTGGCTTAGTTGAGGTGAGAGGACCAACACTGAATGAGAGAGGTTCCACCCATGGGCTGGGGTCTTGAGCTGAGTGAAAAGGAGAAGATGGACAGAATACCAGTACTCACTTCCCTCTGTGTTCTGAGGGTGAGTAAAGTGTTATGAGCTGCCTTAAGGTCTTGCCATCATGATGGACTATACTCTCAAGATGTGAGACTGCGTCAGAGCAAACTCCAGCTTCCTTAAGGTGCTTTTGTGAAATATCTTATCACAGTAAAAAGAAAAATAAAAAACTTAGACTCCACAACTCCCATTGCCATCTTCATGCAAATATATATCCATAGCCCATGTCTCTCCTAAGCTCCACTCACAGTTCTGCATGAGACCTCACAGCTAATGAGCTATGACTGAGGGTATTCCATGTGGAACAAGAAAGTATCCGAAAGATCCCATAGTCCCAAATAGAAAACGTAGGAAAATCTTACATGCTGATTGCCTGACCCAGTATTTGCAAAGCTGAAGAGAACACCAGCTTGGAGCACATAAATAATACAAACTGCTCTTCCAGCTGTGGGGCCGTTCCATTCTCTCAAATGCTTTCCATGTTCTGGGCCTGGTAAAACCATTGGCAAACCCTGTCCTCACTGTGGTATTTTCTGGATTGCTCCTGAACTCTATTTGTCAAGATCAATGTGTTTGCTTCCTCTGGGCTTTTGGGAGTCCAGGAGAACAGGGTGCTGAGTGAGTAAGAATAAAGTCCGTGAGTCTAGGAAGAGATATCCACAGCCTGCATTGCCAGGAACAATGTGGAAGTGTTCCTGATGCTCACTGCATGTATGTCAGCCTCTGTGTGATGAGGATTAACAATGACGTTCCGAGGGCTTTCAGTTCCTGGTAAATAAGAACTGCGGTTCTTCAGTCAGACCTTTATCAAGCAAGGACAAATCTAACTTCCTCCAGTGCCAGGGACTGTGGCAGGAATTGCTGAAAGCAGGAAGCAGCCTTGGGCACAGTTCCCAACGTACACACTCTCCAGTGCGCACACTCCCTAAGGCACATACCTCCCACTGCCCATATTTCCAGTGCATGCATTTTCCAATGTACACACGCCTCAGTGTTCACACCTCCCAGGGCACACTCTCCCCACGCACACAAAGGCAGGGGATAGGCCACTGTGCTCTGAGGTATCTCGTTCAACCTTGGCGAGGAGGTAAAACTTTTGAGCATAAAAATTATATAGCTACAAGAAGCAAATGCAAGATTCAGTTGGAACTCAAATTGTAACTCACAATTAGAATTATCTTAAAGGTCAATCTAATTCCCTAAACATCTTTTGAAAAACTTAGGACAAGTACTAAAGAGCGCAGGTGCTCATTTACAGAACCCTTGCCCCATCATTGCTACCACATCAACTCTCCTGACTCTGTAAGTCCTCAAGGCTTGCCTCCTGATGGGTTAGCTCCAGCAGTGTCCTGTGCTGCTTAGCACATCTATGATGCTGCCTCATAAGGCTGTGGGGCAAAGCCAAAGTTGCCTTGCCCTCAGAATCCTGATCCAGAGCCACCTCCCTCAATCATGCTAATCCCTAAACATCTATGCATGCACACACATTCATGCACAAACACGCACACACACACACACACACACACACACACACACACACATGGCCCAGCCCCAGGAACCGATTACAACAGAAGGAGACCAACGCAAGCGGAGACTTTCTGGACATCATGTTGTTATTATGTTTGTGTTTTCTTTCCCTGATCTGACTCCACACTTCTAGGTGCCCAGCCCTCTGGACCAGACCACCCAATATATATCTACTTGTCCCTTTATTACATTAACAGCTCTCATCTATTCACCCAGTTTCTACAGAGGGCCCCAACAGGACCTAGTCTTGTTCATAGACTCCAGTGGGTAGTAGAAAGGCATGGGCCTAGATGAAATCCTGTTTCCTACACCTACCCTGAGCAGGGGCCCTGGGAAGACTACCTAGTGTCCATGCATTGTGATTCTCTCCACGTGTAAAATGAGGATGGTTGTAGAGCATGCTTCATTCAGTCCTGCTGGTGACTAAATTAATGAATGTAAAGGCAACAGGATTGCCTTCAAATAGGCACCACAGTTATATTTTATTCTAAAATAAAATCAAGTATGTTAAGGCCCAAGGAGCATCTCACTGAGGCTCCTAACAGGGCTAGCTTTATTTTCACAGCAGAAATGGCTGCTGTGAGGAGGTACTTATGGCAGGTACTGGTTAGAGAAGATATGAGACTCTCTAAGAGGCCCCGTGTACCTGGTGGCTGAGGTCACGTTAATGTGTGGTTACCATGACAGATGGTCTTCCATCTGGCTCCTGGTTCAGAGTACACCCGCTCTGTTCCTACACTACCAAGGAAGGGCTTGTAGGCCCATTGTCTACCCTGTCCTCATCCCTCTACCCCAGTACTCCAGGACCCTGGCTGAGTACTTTACCAGAAGAGAAAGTTATTGGATTCAGGGTGGAGGAAATGGCTTTCCCTTGCCTACCTCCAATCTTTCCTTCTCTGGACAGATCTGTGAGGAAGCAAAGTAAAATAGACACAGAAGCTCTGGAATGAGAGAGATATACTGGGGCCAGGGGTTAAATGAACAAAGCAAAAGGGACTTCCTGCCATGGTTAAATGACAGAAGAGGAACCCTGATGGACAAGGTGTTCAGAGTTTCTAGACCTCCAAAAAGCCACTGTAGTCTAAGGTTTTTATTTTTATTTTATTTTTGTTGCTGCTACCTGAGCAACAGAGAGCTAAGTTCAAGCTTAATCTGCCACTGTCTGTGAATGTTTGGCAAGGGCTTCAACCCCTCTGAGCCTTGATCTTTCCTCTGGAAAAGGGCATAGCAGGCAGGCCCCAATGCTGCGCAAGAACTGTGTGAGGGAATCCAGGCAGGATGTCTGCTAAAGAGAGGTCCTCTGAACTCTAACTGTCTCCCTCTTTATGATGATAGTTTTTTAGTCCCTCCCTGCCCCCCACAAACTATCATGTAGCACTGATGTAAGCCAGAAGGGCATGGGTGTTTTGGAAGTTTTGGTCGCTTTCCCTTGGATGCCTATACCAGAGGTCAAAATGAATTTGCCTGTCCAGAAGGGTATAAATTCTCAACAAGATTTTACTCCCCGAAATCCTAATTCCCCATCCCCCTCAGGACAGAGGACATATGGAAAGTCACTCTGCTGTCTAGAGAAGCCTTGAGCCAAAATTAGCTGTGTCTGGAAAGAGCTCTCCGGGGCCAGCTTCAGTCAGCTAAGCCCTGAATATCATTTAAAGCTCCAGAGAAACGGCTTTGTATGTGACTGGAAGACAGACAATCCAACAGGATTTTTTATTCTTTCTAAAATAAAAAGTTCAGAAGTGAATAATCCTCTACACTGTAGCAAATGTGCGCAATGCCCCGGTACCATCTACTGCCTTCACTTCTCACACTACCCAGCATCTGTCAGGGATGGAGAATGAAGAAGATTCCATTCATCCTCATGGCTCTCAGCTGAACCTATTGCTGCAAAGAAAACCTAAAACTGCCTTTCATTAGCATCTCCATCAGTTTTAGTATGCTTTACACTAACGACTGCCTTCAGTGTAAGCCATTGTAGTACTTGTTCTGAGGCCTTTAAGACCTCATACCACACGGTCCCCCTAGAACACCCCATCACCTACACTCTTTCTGGTTTTCTTGCTTTCCAACTGTCCATACCAGAACTCAGAGGAGATCCCTGGTGAGGCTCAGCCCCTATACTCAAGGACTTTAAAAACCTCTTGAATGCATCATATTTCTTAGCTTTGAAAGCAGAGCAAAACCATTCTTATTTTAGATAGGAGAGATCTAACACACTGGGAGAAAGAGAGGGTTGGTTTGTCTAAGGTGATGACAGCCAATATTGGCCTTATCTCTTCAGAGCCCAACCCTCTCCACTAGTGACCAACACTGCCCCTATCACAGAGGTATATATGTAGGTAGATAAGAGAATATAGAGGATGTTTGTGCTGGGTCAGGACTCTATCCTGTCTAAGCAGCTGGCAGTGGGGGTAGGACTAGAAGCACAAACAGATTCACAGTGAGGCTAGAAGAGTTCCTCTTTTAAACAAATTGTCTTAGTTATCTCTTACGTTGACATAAGGCTTATTTCCACGCCCATAACACTAGCAGCTCACCTGAACTCAGGAAGCCAAAGACCCCCAGTCTGTAGTTGGCAGTGACAACGATAAAGTTGCCAACTGCAGCCAGGATGGAGCCATCAATGGTCAGCTGTCCTCCACTGCCTTCCATCTCCATGGTATTGTGGAAGAACACCAGAACTGATGCATTGGGGACCTGAAGGGAATAGAGAGATAGGAGAGGTTGAAGTTGAGCTTGTGGGAGAGGCAACTGCCATTCATGAAACCAGACTGATTCCAAGCTCACGCTAGTCCTTTTGCTGGCTCTGCCTTGGTACACATTTAACTGAAAATTTCCCCTGTATTTGTACACTAATGCCTAAACCCACTGCTCAGAAAGTGATCATGCTTGGAGACCTGATTGTAGTCCTATATGTGAACTTTGATTGCATAGGAACACCGTCCTTTTAAGGGGAAGGAATTTGTATACAGGCATACACAAGGAAAAGACCCTTCCAGAAGGCACCAAGTGAGGGCCAAAAAGGTAGACAATGGGCAGGGGAAACTATCCCTGTGGCCTTTTGATCTTGGACTTCAAGCTTCTAGAATGTGATAAAAGAAAGTAAGTGTATATGGCTCAGGCTTCCTGATTCTGGAAGTCTGTGATAGCAGTCTGTGATAGCAGTCTGTGTACCCATTGTATGGGCAGTAAATTGAAGGTTCACAGAAGTAAGAACACTCTGCTAATATTTTACAATGAGCAGGGGTAGAATCAAGGCTCAGTACAGACCTGGATCTCTGCTTCTCCCAGTACTCTGGTTGGATCCTGGTCTATTTCAGAAGACTTCCTAGTCCTTGTGGCAACACAGTGACAAGTCCCAAATCCCAGGCCTGGTCTCTCCTCCATCATACTTGAGGCATTTACCTTGGTGACACTCGATACCAAGGACTCTACAGTGTGGGAGTGTGAATTCTTCAGGCAGGCTTTTTTTTTAGGCTAGTTCTGACTCTCAAGCTCATTGTCTCATGGACTGTGGAATAGGATAGGGTAAACCCTGTATGTTCCCCCTCCAAAGCTACTGTATAGCTCTACAGGCCAGGAAGAAAAGAGCCAGTTGGCTGTAATTATCCACTACTGATAACACAGAGGTTTCATTCAGCTTATGTGGTCATTTTAATACAAAGTAGTCACAGGCTAGGTCCTGTTCTTCAGGACCTGTCAATTGGGTGCCCAGGTCTCACATTGCTAAGATCAACTCCCTTTCCTAAATGCCTTGACAGGGCTATAACAATGGCCCAAGATCATCAGCCAAATACCCACAGGGTACTTGGGGGAAGCCCTGGATTCAGACTCAAGAAACAGGGCCCATTTTCTGCTCTGTCCAGTGGCTTGCATGTCCTTATATCAGCTAGTTCTTATTAGCTTCAAGATGTAAAATCCACTTGCATTTTATCATTTCGTTTTTGAGGTCATAAGTATAAACTTCTCTGTAATCTCCAGCCCCAGCTGGAATTATTCTCCTACCAAGTGACCTGGGAATGTCACAGACTGAGCCCCTGGCCCTCTCACCTGTGAGAGTGATAAAAGATCTCTGAGAGGTGCTGGGAGGCTTGCAGTCACTCTCCATACAGGCCACCACCTCCCCGGTTTGTCCCCTTTCCATCTTGTCAGTATCTTTGCTCAAATGGCCATCGTTCTTTTTCACTTCCAGCTGTGGTTCTACCATACCAGCTCTACTGCCATTCCCAAGGTTCCCCCTACTAGTCATTGTCCCATAAAGTGACAGACCAGGCATCTTCCTATGAAGAACTGCTTTAATTCTCACAATGAAATCAGATGCCATGCCACTTCTCTTCCCTCCCTCAAAGTTGCTACGTTGGGCTCATAGAACCTGGGTTGCTTTCACAAGGAGACTGAAGGGGTGGGAGCTGGAAGGAATGTTCTTTATAGGACTTGATTCAGCATGGTAGGTGTGTAGTGCAACCAGCTCTGGCAGAATGAAACCTTATCACTTCTTTCACTCAAGTCTCTGTAAGTCTGCACTGTGGGAAATGAGAGCCTTCATGCCTGTGCTCACTGAGGTCAGCAGGCTATGGCTAATTCAAGGTGCAGGTTACTCTCACAGCCAGTGAACCAGGAAGAAACAGAGTCAGCCATCACACCGAGTTTCCTGGGTGTTGATACCAGGTCCCTATACACCACATGTGTTCCTGTTTCCCTTTTCCTCTCAGGGATCATGGTCCTCCAACCATTCAGCCCTAAGATAGCAGTGGCTTCTTAAGCATGTGCAGGAAAACTTGTGGCCAATGTCATAGTCTAACACTTCATCTTCATACTTCTTACACAAGAGCCTTACTGGAAAGTTCTGAGGCCCCTCATTCATCTTGAGCCCTCCTAAAGGGAGCTCAGTGCCTCTAAGGATGATGCTGTAGGAGCACAGTCTCCATGGAGCACAAGGAAATGTAGAAACAATATTGCCCAAAGGGGTTATTTGCCAGACAACAAAGCAAGTGCCTCTAAACTCACCAGGTTCTCAGGAACAAACACGTTGAGATACAAGCAGTCTTCACTGATTTGGGGAGGTGTTGGTGTACGGGTACCTGGCTGCCAGCAGCTGGCCCTGCAGAATAAGGCATGGGAAAATTCAGAGAAATAGAAAAGGGACCCACCCCTTCCTCCTCCATACCCACCACTCATGGCCAGAAGCAAAGGCCTGGTTTTTCTGTAGTTCTGGAGCACTGATGAAGCTCCTGGTCATAGGTATGGCCAGAGAACAGAAGTAGAGCAGAGTAGCAGCATGTATATGACCTTCTCTAATCATTGGCCTGTGGGAAACCTTGCCACCCAGAGGTAAATGTTCTGCCCAGCGACCAAGGCCAAAGAAGGACACTGGAAGCCGGCAAGGACTGGGCCCATATTTACTGCAATGCACAGACTGCCCTCAGACAAGAGGATTGGCTGCCAGTTTGGGTATCTTCTTCTAAAAGAGTTCATCTGATACCCCTCTTAATGGTTACTCAATAATCATCTACACAAGACCATTGAACTCATCTCCCAAGAGTTTCCAAGCCCAGGCTTCAATGACTGAGCTCTCTAGTTACTGTCTACCCAAGATCTGGGTGTTCACCTACCTCTTCTGTCCCTTCAGTACATCCCAGTATAGGAAGGCTTTCTAATTAGTGCCTCTGGGTTTAAGGTTTCCTAATGGTAGAGTCAACTCAACTTCACTCTCCCACACCTTCCTTTGTTGTTCTACTAGGGTGCTCCTTGTCATCTTTCTCACAAAGCTTCATGAATCCCTTACTCATCCTATACTTCTAGAGATAGGTGACTGCTCATCAGGTAGAGAGTGGCCACAGAAGGCATGGAGAACACTGCTCCTGAGGACAGAGCCATGGGGACCAAGGAATGAATTCAGGTGGCAGAGGTACCTAGAGCCTACACTCCGCAGAGCTAAGCTACTTCTCTTACAACACTCTACAGTAGTATTCACCACGTGTCAACGTTTAACATGAAAAGTTTGATGAAGGGAAATGAGTGATGAGCTCTGAAAAGAAAGGGAAGGAGAAGGAAAACTTATATTTTTCTTTTCATTGGCTTATTCATCTTTCCCATCATGCTGCATTTCCAGTTCCATTAAGTTATATGTCTGGTCAGGCATGAAAATACATATGTAATCCCAAGTACTCAGGAAGCTGAGGTAGGAGGACCTCAAGTTTCAAAGCCAGCTTGGATCTACATAGTGAGGCTTATCTCAGAAAGAGAGGAGGAGAAAAAGATAGACAAGATGAGGAAAGAAGGTAAAGAAATGAAAAAAAAAAAGAGAGAAAACACCTTTAGAACATCAGATTGACTTTGAAGACCTCAAGACTGGTGTGATGCATGTGGCCATTTCAGGACTTGACCATGTGAACCTACTACAGATTCTCACACAGCTTGTATTGCTGTTTTTGGACAAAAATGCCGAAGGAGACTTTGGAAGAGCCACGCTGGTAAATGCAGCACCTCTTTGGCACAGGTTCCAGAATCACTGCCTGGAGCAAAACACACAGGCCTTTTACCAGCTGACCTACCTGTGAGCAAAGTAGCATGGATCCATTGAAACTGAGCACTTGTGTCAGCCCTAGCCTTATTTAATGGACTGCATTCTCATATCTTGATGTGACCAGAACCACTGGCTCTGCTATGATAGATTAGACCAGAATAGGCTTTCTTTGGGTATTCAGAAAAATGGTGCCATACCTTGGCTTGGTGGCATCCCAGGAGCCTGTCCAATTCAAGAGCTCTGGTGCCCGGAAACGGTTGTCTGTCAATGGTGGGGCAGCATATGGAACTCCAAGGAACTGGTATACCTGCTTCCAGGAAGTGCCCACCTTGATGACCTGGGACCTGCCCTGAAGCTGGCCAAAGGGTTCAATGTGTACAGAAGGTGTTTCATCAGAGTGGAGCAAAGGGGTTCCTGGTGAAAAGGCAAGGGCAGAGAGGTAGATGAAGACAATGAGAACTGGTATTCCAGATAGCTTTTGGGAAAAAAAATCTATCTATCTATCTATCTATCTATCTATCTATCTATCTATCTATTTATCTATCTATCTATCTATCAATAACCTTGCAGTTTGAGGGAGCTTGAAATATCAGTGATCATTCTCATTTATAGTTAAGAATTGGCCCAGGTTAGCATTCAATGTCAATGTCAATACCAACCGTGAGTAGTAATGGTAGAAGTGACTCCATGAGGCATGAAACACACGCAAAGGGCTCTTTGACTCCAGTTTGAACTGTTTCATATATTCTCCTCATGCTCCTGAAGAGCAAGTGTTAACCCAGGCCGACACACCATACCCCACACCTGAGGCCCAGAAAAGGAATAATTGACCCTACCAGGAGAGATGGTCCATCAACCAGGAGTGTGGCATAGAACCTATCCTCAAGCAAGACTCTTATTCTCTTCTTTCTCAGTTAGAAAGTCTGGATCATTCATATGAGAGTTAGATAAAGGAATTTATCCAGTCAGCTAGCACAGATTTGGGACAACAAGTGAGTCTGCCCACACTTTATTTTTAAAAGACCTCTAGAACATTTTCTTCTAGTCTTGTAACTAAAGGGTTTATAGTCCTAGGGTGGAAACAGGCTGTGATGGATGATTCTGGACTCAGCTCTTTTTTCTTCCTTATCCCAATCAGTCCTGTTTACACAAGTCAGATATTGTCAGGGCTCCCTATTTCTTTCTTTCTTTCTTTCTTTCTTTCTTTCTTTCTTTCTTTCTTTCTTTCTTTCTTTCTTTTTTTTGCTCTTAATTTTCATTAAAACTGAATATTCCTTTTTTCCTAAAAATCTAGCTATTGATGCTGTGATATTTTTTTTTATTTTTTTTAATTTTTTATTAATTACACTTTATTCATTTTGTATCCCCCCATAAGCCCCTCCCTCCTCCCCTCCTGATCCCGATCCCACCCTCCCTCCCCTTTCTGCATGCATGCCACTCCCCAAGTCCACTGATAAGGGAGGTTCTCCTCTCCTTTCTGATCTTAGTCTATCAGTTCTCATCAAAAGTGGCTGCATTGTCCTCTACCGTGGCCTGGTAAGGCTGCTCCCCCCTCAGGGGGAGGTGATCAAAGAGCAGGCCAGTTAGATTATGTCAGAGGCAGTCCCTCTTCCCATTACTATGTAACCCACTTGGACACTGAACTGCCATGGGCTACATCTGTGCAGGAGTTCTAGGTTATCTCCACGAATAGTCCTTGGTTGGAGTATGAGTCTGTGGGAAGTTCCCTGTGTTCAAATTATCTTGTTCTGTTGCTCTGCTTGTGGAGTTCCCGTCCCCTCTCTACTGGTCCAGGAAAGCCTATCACTTCAGGCCTCCTCTGCCAGGCCTTCCCTGCTGGGGTTCATGTCTCAAGTCTTGGTTTATAAGCTCATAGGTGGTACTGCTTAGCCCTGCTCAGTGTAGCAGAGGTTTTCCAATGCTATGCAGCAGACTGATTGATTCATTGGGGCCCGCTGGGGGCTACCCTATATTATTTCCTCTCCTGCTTCCCTTCCTCTTCATTTGTTGATTCAGTAAGCTTTAGTGAAACCCAGGCTCAGTGCCAAGTGGTCTTGAGATGTTTCCTCACAAGACGTAGGCCTTGCACAAAGAAAAGTATAAACACCAGAAAAAAAGATGTGGTGTGTGTGTGTGTGTGTGTGTGTGTGTGTGTGTGTGTGTGTGTGTAAGAAGCCTCTTGTTGTCCTACGGTAGGCTTGTTCTGTTCTGAGTTGACAGAAAACAAAGCCATTTCACTTTCTACATTGCTCACTCTATAAAAATGTGTCTATCATAATGGTGGCAAACAGAAGTACAAGAGAGAAGTCTGGCTGGTAGAAGCCTATCCACTCCTAAAGAACCATTGCTATATGCAGCGATTTTCAGCTGTAAGTGTTTCTTAACCTGAGGAGACATTAATCATGCTTAGGGACATTTTGAGTTGTCACTAGGTTATAGAGAGCTGTGACTAAAATCTAACTAGAGATTCTAAACATTCTATAGTAGATACAACAAAATACCCTACTCAATAAAAAATTTCATAGGAGATATGTCAAAAGATTACTAAGCTGAAAAACATCTGTGATACCTGTTGATGACCTGGCCACAAGGCTCAGAAGGGTGAAGCAGAACCCATAATGCCCCGGGAGCACATCTGATCCTCACATGATCGAATGGATGAATTTGACCAAAGCTTGTGGCATGTCTGACCCTGAAATTCCCTCATGTGAAACGGGAGTGGTAGAAGTTGGCAACACAATGATGTCAAAAAATGAATGGCAGTAGAGGGTATGTTTCAAGTCTAGTGCTTGGCTGATGGAAGACACTCTATATGTGGGTAGAGAGATGGAAGGAGGGAAAACAGATAAATAGATAGAAGGAGATTTGGGAAGATGGGTGGAAGATGGAAGATAGATGGATGGCCAAGCGAGTTGAAGGAATAAAGAAGGACAAACAGAAGCTAAAGGGAGGAGAAGACAGGTATGGAGAATGAATGGTTGGAGGATAAGTGATGAATGAGTGGGTAAATGAATAAGTAAGCAGGAAAGAATAAGTAAGAGCTATAGAAAAAGATTGAGAAAGGATGAGGGAGAGCAAGAGAGCAGAAGATGGATAGAGGGAAGAAGAAGAAGAAAAACTTCATTTTAAAACTACTGTAGTATGAAGTAGAAGCCCAAATAGAAACAGGAGGGAAACAGGCAGGTTTTTTTTTTCTAGTAGTGCCTAGAGTACAAATCATGACTGTATTCCCAAAAACCATAAATCAAGCGTCCAAAGCATTGCCTAGAACTGTGGCTGCTAAGATGGCTGACATTTCTTCTGCTTCATGGAAAGCAGAAATATGCCCTGGGCTGGACCTATGCTAGGGAAGGTGCAAGAGTGAAAAATACCAAGTCTGTAGACCTCAGCAGAGTTTCAAGCATGCTTCCCATGGGAGGCTATCTGGTGCTGCCTGCTCAGGCTGTCTGTCTGGGAAACCTATGGAACACACCAGATAGACAGCTTTCCCTCTGCACTCTGCAGACATAGTGGATTCTTCCAAATGCCGTGTGTTTAAACATGTGAGTGCCTTGGATAGGGAGAGTACTCTGTGTTTTGCAGGTGTAAATGTGCACACTCCTCCTCAGCACAAGAATATTCGCTACACTTCAGTCCTGAACTAACAGAGAAGCAACTAACTTGTTTCTTAAAACCCAACCTCAAAATTAGGGGCATTTCTCCTCAGAACTCCCACATAGATTAGCTGCACTCTTGATTGAATATACCATTAAAAATCTACTCATCTCAACTCTATAATATCAATGTCCAGAGAGAAGGTAAGCCCAAGGATCTAGGAGCTTACCAGGACTGGGAGACACTCATAGTCTGAAGGCTGAAGAAAGGACTAAAGGGATGACTGGCATGGAGAAAGGACTAAAGGGATGACTGTGCTGGAACAGGCAGGGACATCCCAGTCACTCCCGGCTTTGTCAATAATGTTTGAGACTGAGGAACACAATCATGTGTACTGCCTTGATGTATACTATTGTTCTTATCCTACAAAGGCAGTTGACTATCTGTAATAATAATAATAATAATAATAATAATAATAATAATAATAATATGTAGCTATGAAGCCTATTCTATTTTTTATATGACCCTTTCTAGAGAAAATGTGTGTCACTGCTCCAGGAGACAGGATGGCAGGTACAGCCAACACCACAACAGCCATTCACTTCCTTGGTGTGTTGAATTGGACAGCGCTTCCCACAGTCTCTGGCTATTGCTTCCTGGATCACAGCTCTTTGTGGGTTTTCTCAGTGATAGATTTATATGCATCTCTCCTCTTGATTGTGTCAGTGCCTGGCATGCACTGAATGATCCATGAATATTTTTATATGTAGTGCTGGGGATAGAACCCAGGGCCTGTGCATGCTAGGTAAACACCCTACTACTAAGCTATAGCTATAGTCCTGAGTGAATTTAAACTCAACTGAGCTGAGAATAGTTCATTCTGAGCAGTTATGATCTGTTTATTAGGCAGCATGTGCCTGGGGCAGAGGGTGACCGTGGGAGACAGATCTGTCTCTAGGTTCCCACCCTTCTGCCACTACTAGCTATGTGAAGACAGAGAAGTCGCCTGATTTCTCTGTGTCACTGAGTGCTGATCTCCAACATGAGGAGAAGGGGACAGTCCTGAAGGCGAAACAAGGCATGAAACAAGAGGTTTTGAACCATGCAGCATTAATAAAACACAATTTTATAAGGTGATAATTAAATAGTTTCTGTGATTCAAAGAATAAATGCCATATAGAAATGGGAATTTCTCTGACCTCCCCTATTTCATCCAGGAGAAAACTACCTAGCCAGAAAACTTTGGCCAAATCTCCCTTAAGAGTTCTAAAGCCACTGTCCTCCAGGTCACCAAGTAATTAGCCTTCCCAGGCATTTCCAGTCCCAAGAAATGGCTGTAGAGTGAGGCTCACCAGCCTTCCGGTAGATGTAGGCAGCCTCTTCACGGAGTAGAAGCCAGCAGGTCTGGCTCCGTAGGCTGTGCGTGCAGCTCTGTATATCAGGGTAGAACACACACCTCACAGCTCCAAGCTGTATCTGCAGGGTGGTGACAAGGCAGGCCTGGTGACGGGAACATTCTAGAGAAGAGAGAGGGAGAAAGACCTTGACTCAGAGCTATTACCTCATTCATGCAACCATGTATTGCAAGGTCCATGCGTATATCCAACCATCTATGTACCCATCTATCCATGTACCTTAGTATGCATGCATTTAATAATCTATCCTACTGATTCACCCATAAAGTCATCCATTATCCACCCATCCTCTTATCCAATCATACATCAATTTACATGTATGTCCATCCTTCTGTCTTCCTATCTACTTATCTATCCATTATAGAAAAACTCATTCATAAATTTTGTACCAGGAAAAAAAAAAAAGAAAGAAAAAAAATTGTACCAGGGCTGAGAATAAAACAGTGGTTGTAGAAACAACCCCCCCCCATCAAGATATTTTACATAAAATGGCCAGTTTTTTTTGTTTGTTTGTTTGTTTGTTTGTTTAATTGTCTCATAAATGTGCTCTTCTCATCCACTTGCTTAAACACAGTTCCATAGCTCCCCAAGGGGTTCATACTCAACACAATTATGTCACATCTGATGTTTTCCTCAAATTTGTCACCTTTGTGGACTCCTCTAATGCTTTCCTAGCCTGTGACATGCTCACAATGTTGTGTCTTGTACTATGCCTTTTCCCATGCAAGTGAAAAGGCATGTGCTGTCCAATACATTTTAACCCACATAAGACATTCAGTGCAGAGAATAGCTCCAGAAATGGGGTAGCTTAGCTGGGCTGGCTGAGTTGTGTGAATTTTTATTCAAAGCCCAGTCTCTGAATGATGCTCCCGGAGCTGTGTTATACACAGCTTGCTATCTGTACATGGCAGTATAGTCTTATGATAACCATCCAGTCATGTGGAGAAGGTCATGTGAAGAACCCTCAGCATTTGTATATGTCAAACGGGTTCAGAATCTTGGGGTGCAAGTATCAACTAAACTTAGCCACTCTTAGAAAGGGAGAATCTTTGTGGAACATTGGAACTGTGTGGTGATCAAGTTTTTATCTGAATATAACCAATGCCTAGAAACTCTAAAGAAATGTACATTGGTGATAATTGTGCCAATCAGAATACTCTTCAAATTGCTTTAAAAGGATCTCTTAGAATTTAGTGTTTACCCATAGATCTTGGCTTAGTCCCAATCCTTGTACCTCCTTTTTTTCTCACCCTCACAATAATCCCACTCCTGTCTGATGATCTTTTTCTGTACTGGATCAATGCTGGCTGGCTATTGCAAGCTGACTCTAGATTGCCCAGTGAGGAGTGAGGAAATGCTCCTGTCTTCCCTTCTCTGTTAGCAGTATCCTGTTAGGCACTCTCAGGGCATCTTGGAATCTGCTGTCTGTCTTTGGCTGGTGTCCAGGATAGCACTTGGTTGAGGCCCTACCATACCCTCTCTAGGGGATTCCCTTACCTTGCAAGCAGAAGTCTTGGGCCACAGTGAAGTTACTGGTGGCTGAAGTGCTGATTTGGGCAACATCAAAGTGCTTGATGGATGGATCTATAATCACTGAAGAGACAGGAAGGGTCTGCCAGGAGACCAGAGAAGCTATGAGACAAAATGGGAACAATGGTATGTGGTTATCACGAGGTACAGAATGAAGACAGTGGAAGACTGCCCCAGAAGCTCCTCCAGTGGCCTCTGTGAGTTTTTGTGAGTTTTCCGTTGTATGACCCTATACCTTTGTCTTTTCTATTATGTGACACTATACCTTTGTATCTCCATTCTATAACTACTTAAGTTTTTCTGTGGGACAAGTTGTGGGCTCAAGTGTAGGAGTTCAAAGGTTGAAAATTAGATAAGCAAGTAAAGACAAAAGAGGAGGACAAAGTGGAGACAAAAAGGAAACAGTGACATAGTGACACAATGGAGTCAGAGTAGCACAAAGACAGCCATGACAATGGTGTGCCAGGCACTTTGTGGACATTCCACCTATTCATCTTAATGAGCCCATTTCTCTCTTGTAGGGGCACCATGATATATTACCTAGGCCCTTACGCAAGTGAAGCACTCATGTCTGCTTAGCATCTGGTGTCCTAACTAAGTCATTCTTGACCATTGACCTTCTGTCTAAAGGAACTGGATCCTTCCCCAGGGACAGCTTATATCCAGAAGCTAAAGCATGCAGACAGACTTGGTGTTTTCCCTGACCTCAAAAAGAGCTGACCTAGCTGTTGCTGCCATAGCGATGGGCTGGGCCATTGTTTGATGTTGTGCCATGAGAATCTTCTTCCCAGTCCTGAGAAGTCCTTCTCCTTCTCTCTGTGGTTCTGACCTATAAGTATTCCATGTGCAAACATGGCCAATAGCACTCTGTGTTAAGGCTGACCTTTTGCATGTGTCCATCTCACAGTCTGATTCCCGGAAGAAACAGTCATGACATGTTTTTAAGCAGAGAAAATGAGGCTCAGGGTTATTGACATGGCTTGCCAGTGTGTAGGGACTCTTTCTTCACAGCTATGGAGCCTATGTCTGACCATGGCTGTCTCCTGATGCTTCCAATTTCTGCACATGGTACAGAAGCAGGGACAAGGAGCTAGCAGCCAGACAGAAGGCTTGCATGTGGACTGATACGTCTGTTGGAGTCTGTCTCATTGGCACCAAAGCTGTGAGTAAAGGTAGACCATACTAGAACAATGATGTGTCTGACAAGTGGGATGAGGGCGCCTCTCTGAGGAAGGAGTGTACCTATAGTTCAGTGTCCAGAAATAACTTTTAAAAGGCCAGAACTGTCCCACACTGGTCTGGGCTGAGTGAGTATCCAAGGTTCCTGACTCTAGAAAAGCCTAGCCCAGCAAAGACAACACTGAAGGTTAGTAGAGAGAATTGTTCCCTTCTACCACATGTCATTCTTTGCTTTAGAAGAGCACAACAGTTTATTGCTTTTATAAATACTTGTGAATATAGACCTTGGGTTAGCAGAGCTCCCTGACAGACTTATGTACAACTACTTTATCAGATTTAATCTCCTAGCATCCCAAGTGTGACAAGGATTAGGGTTTTATGCTTTCTTACAAATGTGGCATAAAGGTGAATGAATTCATCAAGAACAACAAGCTGGAAAGCGGCCAGGTCATATGAGAATAAGGCTTCCGAGATCACTGTCCCAATGTCCTTTTCCAGACCACTGTTCTGAGGTGTGTGAGGGTCTTTGCTTTGTTAGCACAGTACTACAGGCTATAAGGGGAGCCTGTAATTTCTATCTCCAACCTGTCTTTAACCAGTGCTGGTGGGTGAGATGTCACTAAAGTTAGCATGGTAAACAAAGTCATGAGACACTCTCACCCCCCCAAGTGCTCTGCTACCCCTCTGTAATAGAATTCACCAGACAGAGCACTTTAAATAGCAACAGTGGTTTCTCCCAGCTCTGTGCACTTAAAGTTTGGGATCTAGGAACCAATGAGGCTAGGAGTTTTGGTCTCTTTCATGAATGGCTGATTTCTTTCATATCCTTAAATGGCAGAGAAAAGAATAAGCAAGCTCTCTTCCAGTCTCTCCTGAAAAGGCAACAATGGCACCAGGAGGGCTCCACTCTCTAATCCAGTTATCTCTCATGTCCTGCCAATAGCATCCTCAAGACAGAGGAGTTAGGACCTGGGTCCTTTTGTGCTCGGCCATAGTCAGCAGCCTCTTCTGGGCTCTCATTTTCTTCAGCTTGCTCTGCACGCTGTTATTTTCACAGACAACTCAAATAGTATCTTTGTGATGTGGTAACTCTTAGATGTTCTTAGTTGGTGGGAAGCTGAAATTTCAGCGTAGCGTGATCATGGGTTTCAGACCATAGTGGACAATTATGTTCCAAAGATGGAAACCTTGACCATACTCCATGTTTAGGCTTCTGTCTCTGTAATTAAAGAGTAAATTTCACCCCCAAGTGAGAGCAAAATCTTGTGCTATGCCCCAAGGTCTGAAGCCAAGTCGCTGCCAATACTCCTACTTGTACCTTTCCAAGCCTACATGATGTCTCCTGAGTGAGTCTTTGAGGTCAAAAGAGGCCAGCATCTGGGGGCCATGGACCTTCTGTAGTCATTCTGAAAACACAACTTTTGAGGACACAGAAGCATGTTGAAGCAGGAAGGCTGGGGATCCTGGTGGTTTTCATGTCAATTCACTATCAACCAGGAACTCACCACATCCTTGCGCTATCACTTGTTCAAGAATATAAGAGCTCAATAATGCATCACTTTCTGAGCCCATTGGCATCAACACTATCTCAACTAATCAGATGGCATTGCTAGCTTTGGGGGAACTTTATCTCCAAATGCAGGAACCAAGGTCTACCATAGGTGACTTCCTCTCCAGGCAAATGAGGATGTGGCGCCATTTGGAGACTGTCCAGTGGGGAGAGATTCTCCTGAACACTAGATGATGCCTGTTGTTTCCTCTATTTAGTTCTGTTTTTTAAAAGCACACATATGATTATTATGATGCCAGAGACATTTATGACAAAATAGACTCTCCAACAAAGTTGTAATATGTATAATATATTATATATAAACACTGTGCATCAGCCACTACTGTGGTAGGTACCTCTTCTCTGTCAAGCATCTATTTGAATGTTGGATTTATTCTCACAGAACTCAATCTTAGAGCATTTTATTTTACATTTTACCATCTGTTTGTAGCAGTCTTTGTACATTATTTTGATCCCAAAAACAAAATTTAGTTATTTATTCTGGATTAAATTTGAAAACTCCATGTCAAGTTTCAGGGGTGCTCCTTTTGGTGACTGTGTGTAAGGATCTTAAAATTCTACATTCATTTCTTTTTTAAAAATTTTTATATTAATTACAGATTATTTACTTTGTATCCCAGCTGTAGCCCCCTCCCTCATTCCTTCCTAATCCTACCCTCCCTCTCTCATCTCCTCCCTGCCCCTCTCTAAGTCCACTGATAGGAGAGGTTCTCCTCCTCTTCCATCTGACCCTAGTTTATCAGGTCTCATCAGGCCTGGCTGCAATGTCCTCCTTTGTGGCCTAGCAAGGCTTCTCCTCCCTCCAGGGGTGGGGGAGGTCAAAGAGCCTCCCCCACTTCAGAGATAGTTCCTGTTCCCCTTACTAGGGAAACCCACTCAGATACTGAGCTGCCATGGGCTACATTTGAGCAGGGGTTCTAGGTTATATCCATGCATGGTCCTTAGTTTGAATGTTATGATGATTAATACATGATGTTGTTAAATGCAGAATGTTTTTTGCTCTATTTTTAAAATGGCCACTGTCGGGGTAAAAGAAGAATGTCTTATGTTCTTGTTCTATCTCACCACAGGCCAGAAGACAGTGGGGCTGAATGATCTTTATAGCCTGCCTGGAAAATGTCCCTCACAGACTCAAGGTGGGCCTCCTTGTTATAAGTCTTGGCTGGCTCTGGTCATTCTCACACAGTGGCCTCTGGTTGCTACAAAATCTAAATCTAATCACAGAACTCTACACCAGGTATCCTCCAGGAAGCAGCAATCTGTGGCTGGCAAGGAGGGACCCTGAGATTTTTCAGCTGCATGACCTTCTCCAAAGCCTATGGTCTGGGTCTGGGCATCCATACTTGCCTGTTCCACACAAATCACAGAAACAGGAACAAAATGAAAGCTAACAGAATTTACGTACTTCATATCAATCCTTCTTACAGCATGAGGGGCTGAGGTCTGGGAAGAAAAGACACTGGCATCTAAAGGTTATAGAGGTTCCAATCCAGGTCACAGGACAGAGTTTGGCAGAGCAAGCATAGGATTGCACTCTTCTGGCTCTGCCACGCTGTGGTCTGGAGCCTCCTCCATGGGATGGAGACAAACAGACTAGCCCTCAGCACAAACCTCAGTAGCCTCAGTCTGACTCTAACCCTATTCACACTTAGGGCTCCAGCCTGCCACTGCCACACCATGAAGACGGGCATGCCCAAAGACAAAGAGCTTTTAGCTGGAAAGCCTGTATTTGCATCTAGGCTATTACACAGCAGTATGTCCCGCTAAAATCCTTGAAACCCTTGAAGAGAGGGGAGAGTAGGGTCTAGAAAGGAGGATAGAGCAAGCTGAGTCTGCCTGAGTTACTCCAGGACAGTGGGCCTGAAAGGTCTGCCAACCTGGCCCTGGCAACCCAGGTAGGTGAGGCACTCCCATGCCTTTCTGAAGTCTTGTTTGACTATTCCTTGGCAATTACAGCCATGTACGTTGATGAATCCTCTTACAGTAGAACGCATCTGTATGATGTGGAGGAAGGAAGTTCTAGAGAGCTACTCTGCAGTGTGGTGAGCTTCAAATCACTAAGAACAAGAATTTCTTTTCATTGTCATCATCATCATCATCATCATCATCACTCTCAGTATTATTTTTTCTTGAGAAAGGTTCTTACTATGTAGTCTCGGCTGACCTAGAAATTCTAGCTCTTTCTTCCTCAGCTTCCCAGGTGCTTGGATTAAAGGCATGTACCACCATGCCTGGCATAGAGAATAAATTTCAAATATTCTCCTCAAAAACTCTTATAACAGAATGTGATCATGAATATGCTAATCGGGTTGATTTACTCATTCCTCACGTCTTTTCTTTCTAATGTTGACTACGTTTTTTAAAAAGCTAGACTAGAATACATTTGAAGATGTTCATTTTGAACAGCTAGAGGACCATTTTAAACTACTCTAGCTTTCTCATTACAGGTCAACTCCAGGAAAAAAGGTTACATTCCAGAGCTTGGAGAATTTCCAAGTTGTAAAGTTCTTACAAAAGAAGGGCCTAGTACTACAGTGCTGTGTCAACAAAGTAAAGGGTGGGCTACCTTGGCCAGCCAGGAGATCTGAGCTGTTTTTTTTTCCCTCTAAGCCTTACCTTCCTCATGTGAAAACTGGAAAAACTATCTTTCAGTGTGCTAGGTGCTCTTCCCAGAAATTACAAGACTTTTTTTTTTTCAATTAAGAATTAATAGCTGTAGAGTAATAGAGCACATGTGTTATCTGAGGTGCTTAGAGTATGTGGAGTCCTTACTAGTGCTCTTGTGGTAAGTAATAGAGGGTCCTTTGGCTCCTCAACCTTTCTCTGAGTTTTCATCCCAACAGTAGAGAAGCTGTCAGGGAGGCTGGGGTGTGTGCCCTACACTCCTCTGGCTGCCTGAGACAAACAGCAAAGGCTTTGGTAATTTTGCACTTTTTAGTGGCTTTGGTAATTTTGTACTTCTTAGTATTCTGATCTCCCACTGGAACCCAGGCTGGTCTCACCCTACCCCCACTCTTCTTTCTAGAGGTCAGAACCACAGGAAAGTATCACCACACCAGCTTAGCAGCCAAACCAAGGCTGCCTGGCAGCCAAAATCTTCTAGGCCACATGATCTGTCCTCTGTGGAACAGAACAGGTAATGCTGGCTTTGAAGCATTTCTGAGCCCTGGGGTCTCCACAGGGAAGGAAGCGTTCAGTGCCGAGCATTTCAACCTGGCACGTAGTGGCAGCAGCTGCTGTTGAGAGTCTCAGACCCTTGGCTTTCAGATGTGGCCTGTAAATGAGAACCACGTCACAGACCTGCTGTGTGAGCTTCCCACCTTGTATTATTCATGGAAAACCAGATGTTCTTCTGAAAAGGAAAATGGGAAGAAGGCAGCTTCTCACTGTGAGTGTGGTCACCAAGAGCTACAACTGTGACCAGAGAGATCTGCTTCCTTAGTGTGTCTCCACAGGAAAATGTCTTCCATTGGCTGCAGACACTCCTGGTGTGGGGATACTCCATTACCATTGATACATTACCCCTAGCCATAACCACTTCCCTTCATTCTCCAGACATTAATAAACAATCAACTGTCAGTCTTCCTGCAGGCTCATTCCACTCTTGTCCATTTCACTGCCCTTTCATACTGACACCATACACTTTTCATAAGGATAGATTTCTCCATTGGAAAACCACCATCTTAACTCATGATGACTTTACTTGGGGTCTGCATTTCAAGTGAGCCCCACTTTAGTACTTTATTAGAGAAGGTCCATGATTAAAATGTCAAAACTGAACAGGAAACTAATAAACATAACTGACAAAAGAAAACTAGAGATTTAGATTCAAGAGTTCACCTCTGTCAGTCTGTTCCAGAAATGCAATCAAAGTAAATCTCTTCTAACTCTGGGACAAGCCAGCTGGTGTGGGCTCATAGCTCAGCCATATAACCCATTAGATCCCCAGATTCCTCATTTGAAAAATGAATCATGTTATCATCTATCTTCCAAGTGATAATCAAAAGATTTGCAAATGTTTGGTGCTTCCTTTTTTCCCCATAACAAAAAGTTTACAAGAATGAGACTCTTACATATACACGATGGACACCCACACATGCTCACTTGTCTGAATCAGAATCAAACAGTGGTAAGCCAAAAACTAAAGGCAGAACCAAACCTTGCCTCTGATCCACATCAAAGTAGTAATTCCTTCTGAGTAAGAGGACCCTAGGGAAGAGGCTGAAACCTTACTCAGAAGGGCAAACAGGATAGACATCAGAACTAGGAGAAGACAGGGAATAGGACAGGAGCCTTCCACAGAGGACCTCTGGGAGATTCTACCCAGGAGATACTGAGATTTATAGCCAAACTTTGGGTAGAGTACAGAAAACCTTATGGAAGAAGAAGGCGATAGAAAGACCTGGAGGGGACAGGAACTGCACAAGGAGACCAACAGAGCCAAAAAGCCTCGGCCATGGGGGCCTGCAGGAATCCATGCTCCAACCAATGACCATGCATGGAGAGAACCTAGACCCACTTCTCAGTTTCCAGGTGGGCTCCCTCATAAGGGGAGAAGGCAATGTCTCTGGCATGAACTCAGTTGCCTGCTCTTTGATCACCTCCCCTTGGGGGGTGCAGCCTTGCCAGACCACAGAGTGGGATGACACAGCCAACCCTGAGGAGACTTGATAGGTCAGATAGAAGGTGAGGAGGTCCTACCCTATCAAGGGACTAGGGAAGGGGCATAGGGGAGGAAGTGGTAGGTGGTTGGGACTGGGAGGAGATGGAGGGGGCGGCTACAATTAGGATAAAAAGTGAATAAATTGTAATAAATAAATAAACTATAAAAATAAAAAATCAACTAGGATAAAAAGTAAATAAATTGTAATAAATAAATAAACTATAAAAATAAAAAATCATAAACATTAAAAAAAACAAAGTAGCAATTCCAAACTCTGCATTCCAATAGGGGCAATAGAGGAACTCTCAGCACAGATGGGCTGTGCTCTGCTTTTAAATCTGACTCAGTGAAGGCACATTTAAAACTGCCACAACATCAGCCCTGCCTTGGAAGCATCTTCGCAGAGCTGTGCTCTGCATGGAGGGAGACACTCCGTACTCCATTGCATTCACTGTCTTTTCTTGTGGGGTATGCCAAGTCTTGATAAGACAAAAGTTGAACACAAACAGAACAAGCATTATACACATTGTTCTGCCTTGATCTGCACATCTGCAGCTCTACTTGACACTTGCACCCCAAGCACTGTTTTGATACAATAATATTTAAGGATAATGAGTATGTGATATGAAAAAAAAAACACTTTAGTTACAATTAGGAATAAGTATTTGAGGGCAATTAGGCAGTGTGAGCCAAGTGTTAAAACATCACTTTTTCTGGCATAAAATTCCTATTTTGGAGAATCAGCTTAGTAAACAGCTTGGCCTTCTGAAGGGGCTCTGGGTATTCATTGATTCTGGCATTTTTACAACGATGAAGATACATAAAAACCAAATATGCCAAACCAGTGAAGCATTAGCAGACTCAGAACAACCCCCATTGTCAACACAATGCTATCTTCAGCTGTTTGTCCATCACTAAGTGTGACTGTCAGGAAAGCTGGGATGTGAGAAAAAAGAGTAACAACAAAGAGCAGGTATCTTAGACATCTCAGGCATCATGTACTAGGACAGGAATCTACAGGGATTGATGGCATGTATAGCACCTGGGACCATGTATGTGCTTCTCATGCCCGTACAAGGAGAAGTGGAGGAAGGGACAGCTCAGAAGGCTTAACTTACATTGGACAGCCCCCTTCACCTCACCCCTGAGCACAGAGTTTCCCCAGCCCCCTCACTCTTGTGTTCCCTACTACCTTTCAGCCATCTGAAGCATGTTGCAGAGGAACGTAAGGATGAGCTGCCTCATCTGAGATGAACTCCTGGGTGTAGGGCTGTAGCTTCAATGTCTAGTGTACCCTCTGTACAGTAGCTGCAAGCTCCAGCCAACTTGCCCAAATAAGCAACCGCCTTTCTGCTTTGAGACCACAACACCACTCTCCTGGCCTTGCCTGGGGCTGTATGAGTCTGGTGAGTATCTGGACAGGACAAAAACACCAGGTGTAAGCCCCACCTGGTCCTGTGAGTTGTTATGTGTGCACTCCTGTCATTTATTTCTGTGAAAAAGGCACATTGCTGGTATCCATGTTACCTGAAATGTGTTGGATCCATGAAATTTAGAATTCATGAATATAACTGCCTTGCCATATCTTAGAAAGACAATTATATTGCACAAAAGCAAATGAAAAGAGTAGGAAATGGGGAGAGATGCTATTTCTCCCAAGAATCATCAGGTAGACAATGAACTTACCTTTTTCCTCTGCAAGGGACTCCAGGGCAGCAGAAGGACAGAAGCTGGGAATGTCACTCCATACAGCTAGAAAGAAGGAAAGGCAGTGTTTTAGCTACGGAGACAACAGCAGAGGTCCAGGGCAGCGGTGGAGACCAGAGATCTGTGCAGGTCAGCGTGAGCCAGAGGTGGAGCTCCACAATGACTTCTCTCAGGACCCCGGGCCAGGAAGGCTCCCTCCCAATCCATGCTTCAGTTACCACCACACAGGGTAAAGAGGTTTCAGTACACCTCAGTACTGCCTTTCAGCTTCCACCCAGGAGCGGCATGTATTGTTCACTCATGTGTCATCGGGCACACCACAAGTGCCTGCCACTATAACCCCTGAACCTGCCTCAGTTTCTACATTTGTACTCTGGAGATGACACTACCTGCTACCAAGGTTACTGTCGGGAGTACACGAGGCAAACTGATGTGTAATGTGTGCCACAGAAACAAGGCACAAGAGATCAGTAAGAGGCAATGATACATAGCGAGTTGCATGAGTGGGGATACTTGGATTTTGGGGAAAGATAGACCTGGCTTTGAACATAATATATCACAGAGAAGAAGTGCAGTGGGATAGGTCATCTACTTTTGATGCTTGCTCTTGGTGTTCTTATAGTGAAGATGACATATGAAGTCAATGAGAAACCACATACCCTGTAGGTAACACAGAAATGCTAACTAGCCTCTTCTATCCCTCTCCCTTCACTAAAAAAATCCAAATTCTTCTTCCAGTGAACAAAACCTGACCATGCCCATAACTCCTCTCCCTTACTGGGAGCTGTGGGAATCCATGATTAGTTGTTAAGAGCTCTAGAACTAGTGGTTCCAGAAGTAGATCAGTGTAGCCTTCTCCAGCATAGTATGATCTTGAGCAAACCCCTTACAGGTCCTGTGCTGAGAGTCAACAGTTCTCTTGCTCAGTATTGTGAGCTGTTATTGCAGCTTGGGAAACACAGTGAGCAGTCAACAAATTCGGGCATTATACACTCAGCATATTGCCCTCCTCACAATGGCACACTCATGTCATTATCTCTTGTCCCCCAGGTCAAGTCTGTTTCTATGTTGGTTCCAAAAATCCAGGACATCTCCTCCAATATTTTCACCTCCTATCTTCTTCTCTTTGATCACGTATGCAAAACACTATGCTGTGACTCAAATGCTCCCCCCCCCCAAAAAAAAAAAAAAAAAAACTCTTGCGGAAATTCATTTGCATCTATGACAGTCAATAGGTGGAACTTTTGAGTGGTGGTAGGTTCCGTGGGCTCCCACCTTCATGAACAGACAAACGGCATGGTGGGGATGAGGGGTTGGGGAGGTATGTGTGGCCTCTGGATCTGATCCTGTGAGCAATTCTGTTTTGAAAGCTACTGCCACCACTGTGTTGTCATCTTCTCACTTTGCTTCTTACCATGCATTGCCTCTACCCTGGTATACTGCAAGAGGATCCTCTCCAGATGCCAGCACCTTGGCATTAATTGGCCTTCCTACCTCTAGAACTGTTAGAGGCATTTACTTCTTAGTCACCCTGTCTGTGGTATTCTGTGGTAACCACATAGCACCAAAAGCCCCCTTCTCTCAAGGCTCCAGAACCTTCATTTGTAACTTTTTTTACTCCTTGGTTCCACTTGCCTGGAGGTACTTCCCACCATCATATATATATATAAATTGCCAAATTTTAGCTGACATTAAAGCCACCCCAGGGCTTGGTAACAACAGATAATACTGTGCTGAGCCCCATCTCCCAAGTGTCTGACTCTAGGGAGCAGGGTGGCCCAATAAGTTTCCCTTTGAGCCTACATACTGAAAGCACCACACTGAATGCCTACAACTGCTAACAATTCCCCACACTCCTCTGGACCAGCTTTGCATCCAGACTCCAGTCACATCCTGCCAAACATCTTCCATTCCTGGAAGAAGCTAAGAATAGGGTACCTAAGAGTACAGTCGTTAGGGAACAGTCCGGCAATCTGCCAAGGGTGTTCACACAAATGCGTACTCCTGTAATCTGGGCATCCTGCTCTAGAAATCCAAGCTGAAATCCACAGAAAACTCCATGTATATTTGTGTGGCTCTAACGGAAAGTGAGAGACAACAGAAGCATTTGAACAGAGGACAGGCGACCAAGACAAAGTTCCCAGCACTCAGGTGTACACACTGCTTCCCAGATCAGCCTGCAGCAGCAATCTAGTAGAATGGGATCAGTCTGACGACTGACCTCAGGGGACACAGCATTTATGTACTGGCATACAGTAAGATCAAGACTTCATCCTAGTTCCTGGCACAGAGCTCCTCGGCTGCTGGGTTTGGTAAGCTCCCAGTTTGGTGAGCACATGGCCAGTGGCGGGGGGCCAGGACGGGGAGGAAGGGAGCCCACCCCTCCTACTTTCCACCTTGTCCTCCACACCTCTTCCATATCCCTAGAATTTAGTTGTAAGGCTTTGTATTTTGTTTGCTTGTGGAGAATGAAACTTAGGGCCTCACACATGCCAGAGCAGCACTCTACTTCTGAGCTACACCCTAGCCTAGTTCCAGTTGAATCTTTCCTGGTAAAATATGAATAGAAGCTAATGCTTTCTCTGTGTTCCTTGAGCTATTTTGGCAAACTATTGAACACCAGGAGGGGAAAATGAAAAGTCTCAACTTACAGTCAGTTGCCTGGAAGGACAGGTCCTCTGGCCTTGGAGTTAACAGGTAGCAAGGGAAGCATGTGGGATTGTACCCTTTGTGCAGGTTCTGAGTTCTGACTTAAACTTCAGGTATTTAGTGTCAGAACTAATAGAATCACTGGGCACATATATTATGTCTTGAGAATTGGAGTCTTTGTTACAGAGGGGACTACACATTTTGTGTCAAAAGTGCTGGCATGGGGGGAAGCTTCCATTCAAATTTTGGATGAGTGAGAAACAGAATAAACCTTACCTCACTGGCTTATGAGAAGATAGAAAACACCATGGTGAAGGGACACTAGCTGCTAGCCAATTGTAGGAGCACATTGTACTTGTGAAAGTGTTGGTATGATGGAAGTGAGGATGAAGGATACAGTTACTGCTCTGTGAATTTGGCACCATCCTGTGTGGGTCCCAAGGAAAACTAGGAGAGATTGTCATTCCCTTTCTAATGTCTCTTTCGTGTCTGTAACTTCAACAGGTCTTGAGGGCCCTTGCCTAGCAGAAGAAAGGGTCCAGAGCTGTGACTGTCATTTCAAGAAGATACATTTGAGTCTGTGAGCAAAGTCAAGGGCTGCCCCACTGAAGCCCACGTAGTGCACATACAAACAGGAAAGGCGACCTTCCCTGTCTTCATCAAGATGCAGGGGGGACCAGGGTCTGTTCCCACCTATGCAGGAAGGCCTGGTCTTATGATACTGTGGACCTGAGTAGCCCCTGTGCCCTGCATACCCTCCTGATCCTCTAGACACTAAGAATGTATCCTTTCTGGGTGCTGCTGCTGCGGAGGACTACAGACAACTCATTTTCACTCACAAAGTTGGCCAGGGCTTCTGCATTTCTGTACTAAGACACATCAAACTTTGCATGAACGTGAGGACAGCTGCATCAGGAAGCCCATTGCCACAGGATCTGTGGGGACCCATTTGGATGCTTCTGTGTTCTTAGTGTGTGTCTTTCTGTCCCTGGACATGGAAGGACCCAGCTATGTTTCATCCTTTGTGAGCACAGAGAGGATGAAGAGAGGACTGTAATGGCTCATGTGCAGCCCTCTCTGAGGCTGTGAGAGGTGGAGGAGGGAATATACTTCCCTTGTCTCTACTCTCTGCTCCTCTGCCCTCTACCCTTCATCTCAGACTCCCTTTTTCCTGAAGTCTCTTTGGCATAACCTGTCCTGGAGCAGTTCTTCTTCCCTTTTATACTCTCTACTTCTTCATTCAGCGGACTCACCACAGCAACACCTGTGACACTGTGACATTGCTGTGATTTGCCTCTCTGGTCGGAGAACGTATAACCTCCATGGGGGACAGGAAAGAAATCCTCCTCCCAGAGAGTACACTGATGCCATATGCATGCTCAGAATTGTGTCTGCAGACAGCCATTTTGCTTCATGATTACAGCAGGGCCAGTCTCTTACAGCGTCTCTCTATCAGAGTTTTTCGATGAATGTGTCTTGTGCAAGGACTGACTAAGAGAAATCAGTTAGGATCAAACCTATACTTGAGGGCTAAGGCCTGGTGTGTGGTACTTTCCCCAGTCCTGTACAGGTCCTTCTCTGCTATGATATGTGATTGGTTGATACAAACACAAGGACTGGAAAGACATGGCTTTTTCTTTTCTTATTTGACCATACTTTCTGCAGTCAGACTTCCTCTAGTCTGTGCCTGCTGGGTTGCAGTTATTCACACATGCTTACTCTGGCCTCTCTGGGCTATACCTATAAAAACAAGCAACGCTGTTCTTCTCCTATTCCTCAACGACCAGGACAGCACACCAGTACATTTTTGTAGGGTCCAGCCCTATGGTGGAAATCCCAGCAACAAGCATTTGTAGTTCTCTTTAAGACTGAGAGATTCTGAAGGCCAGGAAACCAGGATCATTCACACTCTGCCACGTGACATAGCAACTTAGAGGTAAAAATGAACTGGGTTTCAGGTTTGTCCTCTATCTACTATGTGCCCTTGAGCCTCCCTGACCTTCTTGCCCCCTCCCGACAGGGGGATAAGGATTTAACAAGATAGTGCTTGCAGAGTGCTGGCCTCCAGCATGAGAGCCTCACCGACAGAGGCTAAGCTGTCACAGCAGAAGCTGCAGGGCACTCTTGACACGTGGCAGTATTTGCTGTTGAGTGACAGCCCTGATATGACTTTTCATTCTCTGCCATGTGGCTTCTGATCAGGACTCCTGAGTCCCTATCCTGAGCCACACAGTATGTGTTGGAAGACACTGGCACTCCAGGCTGTCAGATGAAAAGGACCAAAGCAGCTGGAACCTGTTGGAACCAGGAGTACCTTGGGTTCTTGTCCTCGCCAGCCTGTCAAGATGTTGAAACAGCTTGGCCTGACTTCCATCACATTCTGAGCAAATGAATTACTGCTTAAGATTCTTTCTGTCCAACTCTTCCATCGTCAAATGAAAATGGAAAGTGGCATTTTCCAGATGCTGGCGGGGTAAAAAGGTGACAGGATAGGCAAGGAGGCCCTAAGGTGAATAGCTCTGAAGCAGCTTAAGACTTGCAACTGTCCACATGGGTCTTGTAGATCCAATGTGTTTGGCAAGGGTGCCCCTCTCCTCCCTGGCCTTTAAGGAAAATTCCATGAAATATAAGTTCACTGAGGCAATTTCATTATACAAATCTTGTCTTTTTTTTTTTTTTAAACAGTTCTAGCTTTTGAGAGGAAAGTTCAGCAGAACAACTTCAAATCATGATGTGGTATGCAGAAGATAGCCAATAACAGGAAGATAGCCTTCCAGCCTGGAAATAATCATGTTCATACCAATTGCCACAAAGCTAAAAACGTATAAGTGCATGAGCATGGCCAAGGGAAGTTCTGCTCTAGAAACCAAACTGTACTCTTTAGTTCCAACATGGTTTAGACTAGAAAGACCACTACAGGAGCAGCTTTTCTCTTATCATGTAAGCCTTTTTCAGTTGATGAATTAGTTGCTTATAAGTTACTAGAATTGGTACCAATCAGGCAAAGTATCTGGAGACTTTAATAACTAGATGCCTCCAAGGGCTTATCCAAAAGGAACAGGGGAAGCTGGGGGTAATCAGACCTGGGATTTAAAGTTGGGTGCTTGTTAATAGCCATGTGACTGGTCCAGTGTTATCCACTGTTGGCCTCATTTGTATCATGAAAATGGAGGAAGTGATGCCCACTCCACTGAGCTCCTATGAGGTGAAATGGCATGGCTCATGTAGAGCTGGTATCTTTCTGATACACAGTAGGTATGGGAAAGATGCCAGTTTTCTCTTATTGGCTAAACCAGGTAGAGAAATGCCGGGCTACAGTATGAAGAATGTGGGGAGACCAAGGTTCCATTTCTCGAAATCTTCAGTTACACCAACCATTATGTAACTCTAGTTTCAAGGGAAGGATCAAGAATGGTAAGTTCTGACCAGATTCCCTCAAAAATAAAAATGAGAAAGGAACCATCTGTAGGGAAGGTTGGTGACACTGATCCTCTGTTCAGCTTCTCTGTCACTTCCTAAGACAGTATTTTCATCTCTGAGACATTGCCATGAGTTTGTTCCTGAGATAAAACCAAATGGCTAGTCTTTTCTCATTTCCATGAACTTGTCTGCACTATAGACACCTGGAACCTAGATAGATGAGACCCATGAACCTCAGTTGCTTGTCCTACAGACAGAAGCTAAGGAGAGGTATGGCTCTTACAGAGACCGTCCTGTTCTGATGAAGGGAAGATGCTAACATGGCATGTGAGTGTAGTTGCATCTAAGCACACACAAAAATGTCCACTCTTTGCTTCATTGATTTTGGATGTTCTCTTAAAATACACCCAGAAATGAGTCTTAGAGCACTTAGTGCTTACTCATTGTAAGCACTTGCTTTCGTGACCCATGCAGGGCCCAGGCTACTCATTTCTGAAATCCTAAGGCTGCCTCCTTTTCATGACATTACCATGTATTACATCACCCTGACATGGAATAACAATAGACACAGTGAGGAGACCAAGGGATTGTGGCAGGGTGGACAACTGTTGACATTGCTGTCTGTCCAGCAACAAGACCTCAGCCTTCTTTCTTCCAGTACTTTTGTGTTTGCTGAGACTGCCACTCAGGCCACCCCTTTCTCCCTCCAGCAGTGGGGGTCCTCATAGGCCATGCTGGGCAACCTTGAATGTAAAGCTTCTATAGGAAACCATGAGCAGCCTCTCTAAAGCTACCAGAAGTGGCAGACTGAAGAAGCTGGCTGCATACCCTGTCTAATTATACCAGTGAAACCTGGTCTTGTTCCATATTTCCTGAGAGCTCTAATGTGTCATCTTTCCTCCATGCTAACAAGCAGTCCCCAAGGCATTTCTTTTCTTCTTAAATTAAACGGAATCAATTGGTACCCAGTGAATTCTGACTAATCTTTCTGATCCAAAGACATCATTCTAATGAAGGAATGGGGCACAGTCAACATGAGACACAGCTGTCAGAGCAGGCTACTCACCAGGTTTCTGGTACCACCCAAAGGGATAGGTGTGAACTTCAATATCCTCAGAGCCACAGTCCAAAATGCGCCAGGTTGCTCCACTCTCCTCGCTGCACGTTTGAATGCCCATGCTGTTCAGGGTCAGGCAGGTCACCTCTCCTCCTGGTGGAGAACCCAGGAATCCATGAAAGTGAGGTAGTTAGAAATATGAGCTGAGTGGGAGGGATTCTAAAGCCATTGCTCAACAGATGTGTGAACTTCTGTACTGTATTCCAGGTAGGGGCTTGTCCATTTTTACAAACCTAGATCTTCTATTTGTAAGCTATAGTCAATGAGTCCGGGAATGAAGTGGCTGCTCCTAGCAGAATACCTGCCAATCTGTGGGCATCATTTCACTGGGTCTGGGGCGGAAGGAAATGTGTGTTTCTATTTACAGAAGAGGATGCTAAAGCCTGGCAAGATTATAAGCGAACTCTCCAGAATCACACCATCAGTAAGCAACAGAGTGAGTGTTCATATAGATCATGTGATGAATCTAAAGTTCAGACAACCATACTGCCTGGACAGAGCTCTGAAAGTACAGCAGAAGACATCTAAGTGAAGTATGGAAACAAGGAGGGAGAATTGCTGGAATCAGATAGACATGTGTGTATGTGAGGTAGACAGATCATAGACCAGAACCTTTACCTGCAAATTTCATACTGATGAGCCACTTGCTTCTCTCAGCCTCTGTTTCCTTACTATACATGAGGTTAACTCATCCTCCCTGTCATGCAGAGATGCTGAGGACCATAAATGTGTGTGTTTCTAGACTGAGGTGTATGCCAGGGGGTTGCGGGCTGTCACCTTTATTACTCTTACCTTGCTGCTGGGAGACATTTAGAAAACCAAAGCCAGTGCAGCATGGGTCTCTGTCACAGAGTCGCTCACACTCAAAGAACCTGGAGTCAGGAGAGAAGACATATCTGAAGCTTCCCGTGGACCACCAGGTCCTACTGTGCAGAATGAATGGAATCACTCAAACTTAAGGGGTCAGATTTCTTTGTCAGCTCATAAAATGTGGGTGCTTTGGCCAACATTGACATTCTAGCTTTCTAAAGACAAAAGTTTCACTCTTTTCTTGGGAACACTGTCTTTAGGTCTTTCATTAATTTACTCACTCGTTCAAGCCCTTTCCAGGATCATCTTTGTTCATTCGCCTAGTGTAGCTGCAAAACCCCACCTGCAGCTTCATAGTAGGATGACTTTAGCACCTTATACCAGCGCTCTGGAGCCCAGTTCTAAGATTCCCCTACCTTGACCCTATGTCTTAATTTAATTAATCATTCCTGACTCCCGAAAGCATGCTTAACCTCTTGTTTTGTTTTTTGTTTTGTTTTGGTTTTTTGTTTTGTTTTTCTGGTCTGAGGATCCTGCTTCATTTGTGCTGTTCTTTCTTGATTTCAAGGCACATCCCAGTGTTGAACCGGGTATCTGCTTGGTGGCTTTTCCAGTGCAGGCTACAACTCTGCTCGGAAGTTGTTAAGTCATCTTTCTGGCTTTCTCTGCCCTAGACCCCTGCTCAGCTATCCACCTGCTTACCCATTGCTTCTTTTCCTTTTTAAAGCCCACAGTTGCGCTCTATCCTGGATTATAGGTTTTCCTAGCTTATAACAAGGTCTTTCCCGGCAGTTCCTGTCCCAGTACCAGAATTATGGTGACATCCAACAAAGAGTTATCTTGTTTCTATCTCCTCCCCCAGCCTGGTAACATTTAGCTTCTATCCCCTTCTGTAGTAAGGTGATGTCCAGCTGGTTCCCGACAAAGCAGTCTGTGTCATCTTTTCAGCTCCATTCTCAGAAATAGCTCTTAATTGCCAGCATCGTGATGCAATTCCATAGCTCAACAGCAATTCACAGATTAACAGTTCATGGCTCAGTAACTACTAAAATACAAAAGACTCACTGGGGGTTTTACTTAAAATTCTGACTCTTGAGTCTCGTCCCAGGAGGTCTGGGGCAGGCCAAAGAATGTGGTTAGGCAAAAGTATGTCTGGGGATTTTAAAGAGTGGGTTCATAGAGTGTGCTGAGAGGAACCTCATCTTCAGTCATAAAAACTAGCAAAAAAAGCCAATGAAGCAATAACAGTATAGATTGGAGAGGTAATACGTAAACATCCCTATAAGCTAAGGTTCTGTTAAAAACTCTGCTTGCTCTCCAGACTCTGAACACAGCACTGGGAGACTCCAAGGAACAAGTTTATGACCATCTTGATCATTTTTATTAACTGACAAGACTGCTCAGGACATCTGGGCTCCCTTAGCTGACTGCATACTAGGTGCTGAATGTTGTAATTAATGTCATTTGCCTTTATCACAGATTCCTGGTCTGACTATCTCCCATATCCTTAGCGTTGCATTGTATCATTGTTATGCTTCTGCCTTTAAAGGCTGAGACCCAACCTTTTAGTGGAAGCCAAGGAGTCTTAATAATAAGTGTAGAGGTAGAACTTGGCCACCTACCCATTGGAAATGGGTTTTCCAGACATGGGGATTTTGTCTCTGATGAAAATCCCTGTGAGCTTTTGGAATGGCAGGCGCCTATAAAAGTTCTTCACTCGATCGTTCAATACAACTGCACAGAGAGAAAAGAAATAAAATTTATTTTACTCTTGCAAAAATGGGGATAATGAGTAGAACCCAAACTGAACTTCCAGGAACACGTCAGATTAATCTCATATAATTGTTCCCCAAATATCACTAGAGTAAGATTCAGGAGACTATTTTGATTGTTTTTTTTGAGGTAGGATTTTGTGTAGCTTAAGTTAGCCTTGAATTCCATATGTAGTCAAGGAGGTCTTTGAATTTCTTATCCTTCTGCCTCTGACACTTGAGTTCTAGGATTACAGATATGAATCACCATTAGGTGTTTGGAATGGAACCCAGAGCTTTATGCATGGAACTCTTATAAAGGCATGGGCCCACAGGGAAACGAGATCAGAGAGAGATGGAACATACAATCTCAGAATCTAGGAAGCCTATAGGGGAAAAAAACCTTGATTCCAGAGACTAGAAAGGAAGCTTCTGCTCCCCTGTGAGAAGCAACAAGGAGTGTATTTGCCTCTGGTTTCAGAGGATCTGAGCATCTCTAGAGGAAAGGGTAGACTAAGTGCTCTTTCCACAAGGACAAAGATGGAAGGTTTAATTTTAGAATAACCAGAAGAGGCAGTCCCTAAGGGTCCCTGGATAGTAGATACACAAATCCCACAGTGAATTTGAGAACATGATCAAAGATTCCTAAAGACCTGATATTCCTCCACATTGCTAGCGTGTGTGCTCAGGTCAAGCGCTTGAGATTCCTCTGACAAAGGGCCTGTGAGTACTAACATGAGGAATCCCACCAGGAGTGACTGGACCAGATTATACTAAAGAGAAAACCACAGTCAAGAACTTCCACAAAATAGTAACAGCTGTTCCACAGCCTTGTGGCCTCTGATGTTTAAGGGGAAATTGAGGGTCTCCATACATGAGAAGGGCTTTGGCAAAGAAGACATGTAGAAGAATTTTATTTAAAACATGGCTACTCTGGCAAGAGATCACATCCAAAGAACTTCTAGGTCTGTGTGATCTGGCGGGAATACAGACACACCTTTAATCCCAGGAGACAGAGGTAAGCAGATCTCTGAGTTCAAGACCAGCCTGGTATAGAGCAAGTTTCAGATAAAGAAAAACTTAGGTCTAGGTGGTGGTACATACCTTTAATCTCAACAACGAAGGTAAAGTTTGTTTGTAGAAGGAAGCACCCATGTTTGAAAGTGATGTTTATTTGAGTGGCAGAAAAAAGTAACAGATCAGAGAAGATTTGATGGAATAAGATATGCCTAACTCTTATAAGGAGAGGAAACAGAAGCTACTTAAAGGGCAATGTGAAGAGGGAGGATGGGTAGTTTTACTGGGACAGTAACAGAGAGACGAACTGCAGAAAGAGAACTCAGGTGAAAACCAAATGAGCCACAGAATGAGAAAGAGCCAGAAGTTTAGAAAAGATTACTGGAATTAGTTTGAGGTCAAGCAGAGCAATTCAGGGGCCAAGTGAAAAGCCAAACTGAGTAAGTTAGCTGGGAGAAGAGTGTGAGCCAGAACAGCTGAGTTAAATCAGAAGAGCTCAGAAAAAACAAGAAAGGGTAAGCAGTGATTTTCAGAGGCTGAAAACATTCTAGGCCTACGTTAGATTGTACAAAAGCTATAAGCTTCCAGGACCAGGCCTAGGTTAGTAGACAGAGGCAGTAAGCCTCCAAGACAACAATTACAACAGAAGAGTAAAAGTTCCTTTTACAAAGATGGAAGAAGAAATTACTGGGAGAACATGGTTAAAAAATAATATCACCATAATGATGACAAAATGATATAATCACTGCCTTTGAAGAGAAACAACAACTGTGGTGGTGTAAAAGCTACTGTTTCTGAGATCTCTGTGCCACACAGTTGCATGATATCCTGGTGCAAGTCCATAAGTGGTGAATGCCTGAGGTGAGACCCAGAGCAGAGCAGATAACTACAGTGCCAGCCTGATGCCCTTTTCAATGCTTCACATGGAACCATGAGTAACCTTACTTTTATCTATTTGTCTATCATATATCTACCTGTATAAGTATATATTATATTTATTAGCATAAATAATATATAAAAATATGTATATACTATTTTTGAGATTATAATGTAATTACATAATTACATCACTTTCCTTTCCCTTTCCTCCTTCCAATCTCTCTTTACTCTCTTTAAAATGTTTGCTCTCTTTAAAAAAATTTATGGTATCCTTTTTTTTCAATATTTGATGTGTGTGTGTGTGAAGAATATTATTTTTAAAGAGAAAAAGAAGTGAATCTCACCATTTCTGACCCCACAGAATGGTGGCCCATCAGCTACCTAGATTATGAAGATCACAGTGCTTACCTTTTCTCCGGAAGAGGGACGTTGGTTGGTGGGGCAGAATCTGACTGCAGTTCTTGGCATTGGATTCCATGACATTGTCACAGACCTGGGCTTCTGGGTAGAGGAAGCAGGTGAAATACAGAGGTGAGGTCTTCATTATGTCTGCAAGTTGACAGAAAACAGGCTCCTGGGCACACCCTAGAGGGAAGAGGGCAGTTGGTGTTTAGTTCATGAAAGGCCTTGGGTGGAAGAATCATCTGGGGACTGTTTCAGGGCAGAGGCCACTGCATTAGTTTCCACTGCTGTGATGAGCACCATAACCACAACCAGGGGAGAGAGGCGTTATTTCACCTTACAGCTTACTGTCTATCAGGAAGGAAACTCAAGGCAGGAGCCTTCAGGCGGGAGCTGATGCAGAGGTCATGGAGAAACGCTGCTTACTGGTTTACTCTCCATGCTTTATTCAGCCTCCTTTTTTTGTGTGTGCAATATAAGACCACCAGCCCAGGGATGGGACTTCCCACAATGGTATGTGTTCTTCCACAACAATAATTATTTAAGAAAATGCCTCATAGACTTGCCTACCAGCCAATCTGATGGAGGAATTATTTTTTTGAAGTTTTTTTTATTAATTACACTTTATTCATTTTGTATCCTCCCCAAAAGCCCCTCCCTCCTCCCCTCCTGATCCCACCCTTCCTCCCCTTTCTGCATGCATGCCCCTCCCCAAGTCCACTGATAGGGGAGGTCCTCCTCTCCTTCTTTCTGATCTTAGTCTATCAGTTCTCATCAGAAGTGGCTGCATTGTCATCTTCTGTGGCCTGGTAAGGCTGCTCCCCCCTCAGGGGGAGGTGATCAAAGAGCAGGCCAATCAGATTACGTCAGAGGCAGTCCCTCTTCCCATTACTATGTAACCCATTTGGACACTGAACTGCCATGGGCTACATCTGTGCAGGGGTTCTAGGTTATCTCCATGAATAGTCCTTGGTTGGAGTATGAGTCTCTGGCAAGTTCCCTGTGTTCAAATTTTCTTGTTCTGTTGCTCTCTTTGTGGAGTTCCTGTCCTCTCCAGCTCTTGCTATTTCCCACTTCTTACATAAAATTCCATTCATTCTGCCCAACAGTTGGCCATCAGGCTCAGCATCTGCTTTGATAGTCTGCAGGGCAGAGGCTTTCAGAGGCCCTCTGTGGCAGGTTCCTAGATTGTTTCCTGTTTTCTTCTTCTTCTGATGTCCATCCTCTTTGCCTTTCAGGATGGGGATTGAGCATTTTAGTTAGGGTCCTCTCTTTTGCTTAGTTTGTTTAGATGTACAGATTTTAGCGGGTTTATCCTATGTTGTATGTTTATATGAGTGAGTATATACCATGAGTGTCTTTTTGCTTCTGAGACAACTCACTCAGAATGATCCTTTCCAGGTCCCACCATTTACCTACAAATTTCATGATTTCCTTATTTTTCATTGCTGAGTAATACTCCATTGTATAGATGTACCACAACTTCTGCATCCATTCTTCAGTTGAGGGGCATCTGGGCTGTTTCCAGCTTCTGGCTATTACAAATAAAGCTGCTACAAACATGGTTGAGCAAATATCCTTTTTGTGTACTTGAGCCTCTTTTGGATATATGCCTAGGAGTGGTATGGCTGGACCTTGAGGAAGCGCTATTCCTAGTTGTCTGAGAAAGCGCCAGACTGATTTCCAGAGTGGTTATACAAGTCTACATTCCCACCAGCAGTGGAGAAGGGTTCCCCTTTCTCCACAACCTCTCCAGCATGTGTTGTCCCTTGAGTTTTTGATCTTGGCCATTCTGATGGGTGTAAGGTAAAATCTCAGGGTTGTTGAGGTTCCTTCTTCCCAGCTGACCCTAGCTTATTTCTAGTTGTCAAAATACTAGTGCACCCATAAGTAGTCATGAAGGCCTAAAAAAAAAAAAAAACACTTGGGATATATGGAGTGGGGAAGCAGGTAAAAATATTGCTTGAGACTAGGTAGAACCAAAGTGAGATGAGAAGCCAGACACACACTCAGCCATAAAAGAGACAACATGATAACAGCTCAGTGTCATTATCCATGTCTTCTCACAGGCACTAACAGTCAGAAGACCAGAGACCAGTGATTTATAATAGAAGCATTCTTTTCCCTACCTATGTCAGTCTTGCCAAAGATACCCATGGGCATCTTTAAGGAAAAGGCTTGGCTGATTCTGATTTGTTTCTTATCCACAAAGTCAAATGTGAGTCTTAGACCCATAAGATGGATGGATGGATGGATGGATGGATGGATGGATGGATGGATGGAAGATAAGTTCTGGTTAATGAGCAGAAACTACTTCAACATGAGCTTCCTGAAAGATGGGATCAAGCCCCATCTCTGTGCTAAGACTGTAGTGACCTCTATGTCATACCAATAAATTTGGACTTGTCTACATCTCAGGTATTGTTGAAACAGGGTCTGTAGAAGGCTGCAGGCTAAGGATACTCACGAGAAAGGCACCACAGGTTGGCCTGCTCTGCTGAAAACAGGTGTGTGAATAGCCAGTACTGCTGGCTGGGCAGTGAGTGACTTGCATTGACAATGACCTGGGTAAAGTCCACAGGGGAGAAAAGCTCTGTTGCCACATCTGAAAAAAAAAAAAAAAAAGGAGAGTATCAGCTTTACCTTTATCTCTTCAGCAAGCATGAAATGGGGAAGTAGACTTAGGGACAGAGCAGAGATAGAGAGAAAAGCATTCTTAAATGACCTCAGGTCAGAGCAGGGCTAGAAATCACAGGGTCGTGATCCAGTCAGGCAAAGCAGTTCAGAAGGTCTTAGAACATCTTAAAAATCATACAGCTGTAAACCCAGAATTTTGGTTTGGAAGAAACCTGAGCCCTCTGTTCCACCTTTCTCACCAGGGCAAGGCTTTCCCTTGAGATTTCAACCCATGCCTGGGTGGCCTCAGGTGACATCGCTGTGCCAACCACAACAGCCATATCACCAGATTCTTCTGTCCGAACCTTTCAGCCAGCCACAGTCCAGCTTCCTAAGTCACTTTGGAATCCAGGTTCTCTTGGCTAATGCATGGAGGGCAGGTTGTTGTACTTCAGCGTGGGCTACAAAAGCAAGCTGGGTCCCCGCTTGCTCTCTTGATCCCTTTTGATACCTTCTACAACGTTATTGCACAGCTGAAGGCCTCCAGATGAAGACTTTCAATCCTGGATTTTCCAGCCTTCACAATTAGGAGCCAAATATACTGTATTCATTATAAATTAGCTAGTCTGGAATGTTGTTACAGCAGCACTGAGTGGGCTAAGACGCTTTCCTTCTGCCCTCAGACTTCCACTCCATCCCTCTCTACCTCTCTCTCCCATTCTTTCTGGTTCTTAATGCCATCCATACTAAAAACAACTTTAGGTTCTGGAGGTGAAGTGTTCCCATACCTTCCCCAAGCACAACCTCAATTCATGTCCCAATTAAATTCCTCCCCTCCCTGCCATGACTCCTTGCAGACTGCTCATTTTGACACAGTTGACATTTTCTGACACATAGTAACATTTTTCTAGGCTCTACAGGGTTGACATGAGTGGAGTCACTGGCATGTTCAGTTAAGTTCTTAACTTTAAGCAAGCAATTTCTCCCAGTAGGGAGACTGTGTTTGTTTCTCTTTCAGCAACAGTGGAAATTGGCAATGAAACCACCTTACATTCTGCTCTGACTGCCCACTTCAGGAGTCTCTGTGTTTATGAGTGGGTAATTAGACTAGAGGCATAATTGGATGCTTTGTGAGGTTCCAAGGCTTGAAAATAGAGTAACAGTAAGAGGCCCATCCATTGACTAGACCTTGGATCCCACCATCTTGTCTTCATAGCCAAGATTCAACTGTACAACCTCTTCAGAGTTAATACCTGCTTCTCCTGGAGTGTCTGACCTCACTGCCAGGACGCTTCTACATCCCATAGTCTCAAGCCGAGACCCCATGTCTGAATCTAGGAAGAAGAAAATAAAATCATTGGTAATGTTGAGGCAGCCACATAGCAACCCTCATATCCCATAACCAGGAACGCACACAAGGCTGGCATAGATCCATCCATCCAGATGAGCAGACTTGACCCTGCACAAAACACTGGCTAATCTCTCAGGGCTAGACTTAGGCTGCTTGTGACAGTGTAATTATTAACATTTACACCTTCACATTTTTCATAAATGTTGGTGTTCACAACACCCTTTAAGGGTATGAAAAAGGTTGATTCACTTGCAACTCTTGAAAATGGAGGTTCAGTGAGGAGAAAGTCACTGCAAGACTCTTGAGGGTCAGCAATGTAGAGTTTAAAAAGTTTAACTAAACTCTGCAGCACCAATCACCTACATCACATTCCATCACCCTGAGTCCCAGGAAGAGAAGTACATAGGGCCAAGTCAGCTAGGCAAAAGCTTCCTGAGGTTTGAACATCCCACTCTGGTGGCAAAGGCACTCTGTAACAGTGAACAGAGCCAAGCATTTCCTGCCTTCTCCATCTTTTGAGGACTTTCCACATGGTATTCTTTTAGACTATGTGTCTCCTCTGGTGAGAAGTGGGAGCCCTTCTGCTCCATAGAAAGCCTGCCTGCCGAACATAGGTCTGCATTTTTTCTGACACAGGGGTGCTTCCCCTTGTGTATACAAACTGGGGCCAAACTCAGGAAACCACTGTTCTGTCACCCCTGCTTCCCCACCTCTGAGCTTACCTTTCCAGAGGTAAACCTGCTGGAAGCTAGTAAAGATGTCTTGAGCTCCCTCCAAGAGTGCCAGACCTGCAGAAGATTGCCATTTGATGAGCCTGTTTGTGTTTGCTCTCACTTGCCACTGACCTTTACAATTGCCCAATAAATCCTCGAAGATCTTCCTGGTTGGAAAACTCTGTTCTCTACACGGGATCTCTCAAAGCCTCAAGGAGTACCATTCCAGCACTTGGGTTCCAAACCAGAGCTGGATAGACTTCATGGATCCAGCTCAGAGAACCAAACAGACTAATGTGGGGAGGGTCACAAGCCTATGACCTAGGAGGATGACCAAAGAAGTTAAGGAATAGCTTTTACAAAACAAGATTTTTTAGGAGGTTCCATTGTGTGCATTTCCTGACATCAACCTCTATCAAGCTTATGGTTCCCTTAATAAAGCTGGGGGCAGAAGGATATGGATAAGGTCATGTGCCAGCAAGCCTGATGTCCTGAGTTTGATCCCCAGTCCCCACACGGTGGAAAGAGAGAACCGACTCAGTCAAGTTGTCCTCTGACTTCATATGTACATAGTGGTATGTGTGCTCATGCAATACATACACACATGCATACATACATACATACATATACACACACAAAATATATAAATCAATAAATGTAAAAACAATTGGGGCTGGCAACTAAATAATGGCAACACTCGACAGAGGTCACCTTCTGGATCCTTCACATTTGATACATATCATGCAGTCATTGGCAGCCTTTTTTATTTGTTGCTAAAGTTGCAAAATTTTTCAAAAATTTTGATTGGCATAGATTCATTACACAGAGTGATAGGCTTTATAAAGACAATTTTATTGACATTTATCATGTACTTTGACCATGACAATGCCTCATAGCCTCTCCTTTCCCCATTTCTCTCCCCTCTCAACTACAGCTAGTCTACTTTGTTTTCTGATAAGTTCTCCTTCCCTGGTTCCATACTGGATAACACTAGATTTCTCACAACCTCTCAGTGGTAAGCACTCCCATTTTTCCCTGCTCGGTTTCAGACTTGAAGTGTAAGGAGAAACCCAGCACTCTTCACTAAATATTCTCACCCAGCACAGAAGCACACACCCCTGATAGTTTGAAAGGAAAACATTCTGTGTACACCTACTGTGTGCACAGAAAACCATCTCTTAAGAAAACCATCTCTTGATGGTCTGTGGGGTTGGTGGTAGGTGTATGTATTTGATGTGGGCACCAGAAGTCAACCCAAGATGAGGTAAGTGATCTTAGATAGAACTTAGCTAGTTTCGAGAAACTGAGCACTGGGGTCCCACAATCGTGAGTCTAAGAAGGTGGCAAACTGTAGTCTTCTTGTGCCTTAGTGATGCACAAGTTAGTGAAGACTTTTGCAGCTTTTGCAGCCCGCACCTGCCCTGTTGTTTCCCACGGTCCTGGTAGGTTGTGCTATGTGGTAGAGGATATGCTCCAAGGCTGTGGTTACATTGTGTGAGGAGCACCACCAACTCACGGTTGACCATACCCCACCCCTTCCTCAACCCACTGCTCTTCTCTCCAGGAGCCTTTTAACATCTCTCTCTTGCCATCTCCAAAGTGGAATTTGTTGTGAGCTGGCACCCAGACCAAGTCCAGAAGAGAGGCTTTGTAGTGACATCTGAGGAGTGGAATTCCCAAGTACCAGAGATGCCAAAGAATTTGCTGCTCTAACCACAGATGACTTGAAAGCATTTTCTGCTTTCAGGAAATCATACGTGGTGCAGCAGTAGTATAAAGTGGACCTAGGGAGCATGATGGGGAGTTTGCCCAAGAACTTGGGGTTCAAAATGAAGAGATGAGCCTTAGTTATGGCATTAATGAACAAGAGAACAGACACGATTCTGAACTGAATTACCTGGGTCAAGGTTGCCTCAGCAGGAGGTCCAAAGAATCATGAAAACAATAATGCAAAGCAGAATTTGGTGTGTTTCCTATTTGAAAGCCAAGGATTCTATTGAGCTATAGTTTCGTACAACTGGGACCCTACCCACCTTAGCTTTCCACTTCAAATCTAAACCTGTCTTACCTAGATCAATGCTGGACTCAACTCTGACATCAGCAGCTAGCTGAAAAAAAAAAATCCACCGTACTGAGTGTGGCCATGGGACACACAGATGAATGACCAGATAGTTAGAACTTGGAAAGCAAAGCCTTTTTTTTTTTCTGCCAGTACACTTTACAGATGGTGACCCTGAGGCTCAGTGTGGTGGCAAAGTGCTTGAAGAAGGTTGCAAACTATGGGGAGAATGTAGGCTCAGCTAAGGGAATTTAGAATGCAAAGGATTAATGCAGCACCTCACCCCTGTGTGTCTCTTGAAGTGCTTCTTTCAACCCTCTAAGCAGCCACCATCATAATTCTCTTTCACAACTGGAAAGACTGAGGCCAGGGCAGGCCCAGTATTGAAACATTCACAAAGGGGTTTGTTCCATGCTTTTGCCAACTTCACAGTTCAACTAGACTCTGTGTAATTGTTGAGTGAGAAGAAAGGTGCTGACCCTAAGTCAACTTTGATGGAGAGAGAGTTTGTTGTTCTTGTTTTTCATCCACAATTCTTTCTCCTGTCTTTAAATTTTTCAGTTGACCTCTCCTGTTCTTTGTGTTTCTGGAGCCTTCGCGGATATTTCCCCTGTCAGCATCTGCTGTTAGGCCATCTTGGTGCTATCCTACATAAAAATCTGAGTCACTATGTTCTTTCAATAGCATTTAACTATACTTAAATATTTGAACTCAGTATGTATGTGCAGTGAGAGTACCATATAAGTACTAAGAGAGAAAGAAGGGCTTTCTTATTGAGGGGGTAGCCTTCTGATCAATCTATGTATAGGATGTATATGTATGTATATGTATGTATACACCTTTGGTGTATAATACCAGGGACACACTTCAGGCTGCCCTGATATCCCTGCTAAAGAAGCATCTTCTCAAACTGTGACTTCAGTATAGTACACACACACACAACTCACGACTCTCAAATACACCACACACACACACACACACACACACACACACACACACCCCACATATATACACACTATACAGACATACCACATGTACATACACATAGCACATACACACATTCACAGCATACAGCATCACATATACACATACATACGCATCTCATATACAACACACACCCATACCCACACCCACACCCACCCACACACCAGTGTATTGAAAACCCTAAAGCTGGGCTGGAGAGATTTCTCAGTTAATAAATCTCTTTCCTCACAAATGTGAGGACCTGAGTTCATGCCTGAAAACCTATTTAATAGGCCAGGCAAACTTGCAATTCCAGTGATGGTAAGATGGAAGGTAGAGAAAGGCAGATCCCTGGAGACTTTGCTTTCCAGCTATGCTAGCCTCCGTAAAGCCCCAGTGAGATTCCCTGTCTCAAACAAAAAAAATGGAAGATACTAAGAAATGATACCCAAGGTTGTCTTCTGATAAACACGTGCTCGAGCGTGCACGCACGCACACACACACACGCGCGCACACACACACACACTCACACACACACTCACACACACATATGAGCAGATGAGCAGACACAATGGCCTTTCATTGTCACTCATTTTCAAGGAGGCCAAGCCAGGGCACATCCCTGGCTCCTTGGGCCCACACATCAGGTGCATGTTCAGGAGTAAGCAGTTCACTGACTTACCGCTGCCAATTTATCACATGTCTTTCTTGAATTGCCTGTTTTCACCCTGGGTGCCTCTTAAAGTAATTAAGACCATCTGTGAGGCAGTCATCCCGTAAATAAGCTGTTTGATTCTGTTTACCCCAAAAGAAGCCACTTAGGCTCCCTGGAATTCTGCCAGATTCTGCAGAATTCTGTATTTCCAGGTTTTTCCTGGGTGTACCATCCAGATAGCACATGTGTTTTCTACATTGGATTTTAAACTCTGTGTCATTAACCCAAGAGTTAGTTATATATTTCTTCAAAGAACAGAGTGAATACTGAACATTGGCCTGGGTATCAGCTTGAGTTTAAAAAAACAATGATACAATGTCATCCAAAGTTCTCCCTACATTCCTGTCAGTACTAGAGTGGCTAAGGCACCTGGAGCTTCTATAAGGAGTGCCTGTTTTCCTTCAGTTGTAAGATGGGCACCATCACAACAGCTGTGCATTCCTTGAACAACTGTGTTTGCAGGTCTCAGCCTTGGTGCTATCTGACCTAACAGTCCTAGGAGGTATTTTGTTTCCATGACAACTGATATTACTATCCTCTCTTCCAACCCAGCAGGCAACAGGTTTAAGCATTACTAGAACTGCTTCTCAGTACACAGATTCCTGGGCACCTTGGGCAGGGAGGCCTGAAACTTTGCATGTCTAACTGATCTTGGGTAATATTGACCTCACTGTGCCTTACCTTGTGAGAAGCACTAGTTTGTCCAGTACCATCTTAGGACAAAAAAGGAAGCCCGTCCTGTCTACTAGGCCTGTTAAGAGGGATAGGTAGGCAAAAGGGAGGCACAGGAAGGCCTCAGAAACTCAGTAGCCATCTCTGTGGATTGAGGGGCAGGCCTTCTATCTCTAATGTTTATGTATCTTTCTGAAAAGCCTGAAGAGCTTCAGAAAACAGGAGAGGGGAACATTTCAGTCTCAGCAGTTTTTCTGCTCACTGTACGTCATCGCCTCTAACAGGCCTATCCCTGTACTCCTGGGATTAGATGGGATGGTGCATTAGGCATAACACTGGGGTTCTTAACTACCCAGGAAAACAGCCAGGGTATCTCTCTGTAGTCCTCTACCCTTACTTATCAGCAGGTATTTTATATGAGATTTTGCAACACCTCCCACTAATGGAACAGGATTTTCCGTCTTTTGGCTCTTGGTTTTCCCATGTGGTTTGTTTATGCATCAGAATGAGGCAGAGATGAGTGTGCATAGACTTTCAGGGCCCTTGCATTTCTTTCTTATTCTGTCCTGCTTCTGCCACCTGCAGGAAAAGAGCACACTCAAGCACAGGCAGAGTAGGCCCAGCCCCAGTTGGCCCAGGAATAATCAGCAAATAGTCAGGCATGCTTGATTCCTAAGGGACTTGGGCCCCAGCTAGCCTGTAGTGTTGAGAGCTAAATCAACTGAATGTTTTGCTGGCATATCTATCGCTGAACTCAGCAATTAATTTTCTGTGCAATATCACAGGTGCCATTTCCATCTAGACTGTAAATGAAACCTACGTAGCCTGGAGGATGAGGTCAGGTCAGTGTGAGGAAGATAAACCTGTGTCCTGGGAGTTTTGAAGCTGAGGAGGGGTACAAGGTCTCAGGATGCACATTCTGTAGCCAAGAAATTAACAGCGCCCTCACTTGGTCGGGAGAGGCAATAGAAGTATGGTGAAATGTGGAAGCTTACCCTGCAGGAACTCTTGGCCTCCCAGATTCAAGGCCATCTGGTGGCTCTCCTGGTCATACGTCACCCCAGCACATGTAGCATTGGCCTGAGAATCAGAGGCATCCCTCCAGTCATTGATGTGGCAAAGCAGCACGTCAGGAGAACTGAGAAGTCCGCAGATGGTGGACCCTGTCAAAGAGAAGAGGCCAGTGAGGGGGAACCACCACAGCCCTGCACAGCTATCCTTTGCTCTGAGAGCCCGGACTCTGCCTGAGAATGAGACAGTGACACTGGAGTACTGCTTTCAAATTAGAGATCCTCCCATGTAGCGCTGATATTACTACATAGGGAGAGTTGTGGAAACACTCGGCTTCTGGCACCAGCTGTGGACTTTGTCATGTTGTCACATGAGGGTTGAGACAGTATTGGGGCATCCACATTCACAAGGAGCACACAGAAGAAGCTGGTGTAGATTCCCTCATTTCACGGAGTGGGAGACACAGACACTACAAAAGGAGAAGTGATATTTTTTCATTAGTGTCTGAGCAATAGTGAAATGGTAGAAGCAGGAGGTACCCCACTGAGGAGCAGGTTGGGCTGGCTGACTCCCAGGTAAAAAACGATACAGCTTCCTCCGCTGGCACTACGTGTTCCTGTGACAGGGAAGGTTACTTGCTGAACACCCTCCAGGTTCAGTGACACTTACATGAACCTTAGGTCAGGCAAGTCCCCTAAATCCCTCTTCCCAGTAGCCTTCACTGCAATGCAGGCTTGGAGCCTCATGAGTTGTCACTAACTGCTCCCTATAGAAAATACAGTCATTCATTGGGAGCTGGAGGTAGGCAGCCAGAGGAGGCCAGAGGCAGCTGGAAGCTTTCACGCAGTGTGTTGAGGAGGGGTGAGGGAAAGGAGGGATTTCAAAGAAAACTGAAGGCTTTTGCAGGATGTGGTAGAGGGTGTAGCAGGATTCTGTCCCAGACCTCAGCAGATCCAGCCAAAGCCACCTAAATTAAAACTCCCAACCGCCCACTGTACCCGATGAGTCTGGAAGGACAGCCAGATGTTTTTGAGGCATTTCACAAGGGCATTGCATGTGAGGGTGGGAGTGGGTAAGATGCTGGGCTCAGGGTAATTCCCAGATCACTAGTTAGACTTGGGGAGAACAGCAAGCAGGCTGCCAACCACAGTGTGGTGGGAAAAAAAAGGGGATTGGAAGGCTCACTCCTCCATGGAACAAAATGATCCTTCATATATGATACTAGGGAAATGAAGTCAGTGTTTCCACATGGAAGGATCACGTGGTCTGGTGAGTAACACAGCATCTGGAGAAATCATAGCACCCACAGAAGATACGTTTATTTCAAGGAGGCATCCTGGCTCTGAAGGCAGACTTTCTAAACATGAGTATGCAGAAAGACATGTGTCGATGTCCACGTGAGGGACAGTTAATGATTTGCCCACCCAAACAGGAACCCACATTGTATAATCATAGGGCTGAAACCAGAAGCATGTCTAGGAACCAAGTTGTTCCAACCATCTTTTCAACAAAACAGTCTCATTCCGGGGCTGAGGACATTGCTCCATTCGTAGAGTGCTTGCTTTGCATACATATAGCCCAGTTTCAATCCCTAATACCATATAAGCTGGTGTTATGGAGCATGCCTGTAATAACAGCACTGAAGACATGGAAAAAGGAGGGTCACAAGTTCAAAGTCATCCTTGGGTACATAGTAAATTCTAACTTGGGATAAGAAAGTCAGCATCAATTAAAACAACAACAAAAACCCAACTAATTTCATTCCTACCGCTGCTGACCACAGTGAGCTCAGCTGGGCATCTTCCAATGGTTGTTTTCTTGAGCTGTCAGCAGCATAAGGGACTGTCAAGGCTCCCTGCATGTCCTCTTCTCCCTTGTTTGGTTACCTTTAGAAGTCCTGGGTCGCTTTCTCCCTGTCAAGTGACTCTACCTGTCTTTCAGGTATTCTCTGGGGTCTTACACACTCCTTACCTCGCTCATCGCTCATCACCATTTATCTCCCCAGAATTCTCACCTACACTCAAACTTTCTTTTATTTTTCTAAAAATATTAAGACAGGGTCTAACATACCCTAGCAGCCCTCTAACTAAATACCTTGACCTTCTGATCTTCCTTCCTCTACCTCCTTCCTGTAGGATTGCAGGTGTATACCTCCAAACATGGCTTTATGTGGTGCTAGAGATGGATCTCAGAGAGATGTACGTATATGGCAAGCATTCTAACAACTGAGCTACCTCCACAGCCCTAGTCCCACAAGTTCTGATGCTACCAGGCACTGGCTGCTGCTCCACTGGTTTCTGTCTTCTCTCCACTCTGCCCCTCTGGGCCCTGGGGCTATGCATCCAAAGTGAGCCATGTTTCATAAGTGTCTCAAAGGTGCTTCAGACTTAGTGTACTCAGATGGACTCCCGAGCTCCCTAAGTCTCCTCCTGGTGTCATGCAATAGATAATCCAGTGTCTCTGCCACGCATTACTTTACTACAGAGAAGACTCCCACCATGTAAGCCAGCCACACACCTCTCTCTTTCCCAGAGTCCTTTTGAATTTGTCTCCTTTTCCTCAGCCCGCTGCCACCATCCTGTCCTGGGCCACCTGCTTTCCTGAATAGCTTCTCACTTTCTTGACCCCTTCACACCGAAGTCAGCCTCATCTCTCACCTTTCTACACTCTAGCCAGAGCACTGGCTTCAAATGCAAGTGTAGCCATGACCCTGGTCCACACCACTCCATCACCACAGAAAGCCAGGTTTGGAGGTACACACCTGTAATCCTACTGCTAAGGAGGTGGAGAAAGGAAGATCAGAAGTTCAAGGTCATTACGTTAGAAGGCTGCCTAGCCATATATTAGACCCTGGTTTTGTTTTGTTTTTTAGTAAAAGAAGGTTTCAGTCATGGTTAAAAAAAAAAAAAAAAGCTTCCATGACACCCAGGTGTTGTTAAGATTAATGTGTTTGTTAGTGTACCTGAAAAAAAAATGAATGAAATCTCTTCCTTCCTGCTCCTTATTAAGCCAAGGCCACCTCCTGCTTGTTCTCCCTGCTGCAGGGATAACAGCTAACTCAAAATTTTTTCTCTTCATCACTCCCTGGCTTTCCATAGCCTTCCTCTTCTGTCCAGAACTATCATGCCCCTTCACACCACCAAGTTAAAATCTACCCTCTGCCTTGAGACCTGAGGAAATCTTCATTTCTCAAACCACTTACTATAGGTTTTCAAAGTAGTATTAACTTTCTTTCGGGGTCTAGTAATTATCAATTATCTTTTTCTCTCTCGATAATTTCATCAGGGAAAAAAGGAAGGGAGGCAGGAAAAGAGAATGTGAGCTCTGTTCCAGACATCCACTCATGCTGGCATGTTTTACTGAGAACCCAGATTTCTGTTAGTAGTCTCCAAAACAGATGGGGTCTCCCAGCCTCTAGCTCAGCAATGGTTGCTCTAACACTGCCCTGGTTTTCTTACCAAATCTTAGTGCTGTTCACCCCACAGAGCCTGGACCAACTTCTGCTTTCCCAGTGAATCCCTATAATGTCACCCTGTCTCACACCAAAACTCCAAGGTCCCCTCCTAACCATGAGGCCACACTGCTAAGTGCCTGGGCTTACTTCTGTAATATGAAGAGATACCCACTGCTGAAGGACCATTGAGAATGGCCAAGGGGCACAGATACCTTGGCTGATTATCATTATATTCATCAGGAGCACAGGAGTGAGCTAAGGCAGTTAGACCAAATGTGACTTTGCCAGGTTTCTCAGCTAACAGTAAGATATTAGGAAGGATATATCTTGGGTCAAATACCACTTTGTCCCTTCAGAAGCTATATACTGAGCAAATATTTTCAATTCCCAGGGCTTCTTTTTCTTGTCTGTTCTTGTTTGTAAAATTGAAGACAACTATGAAGAACAAACCAGTATAATTACATGAAGTAATGGCACAATCTATGACTTGGGAAAGAGGCTAGTTTTGCTCCTGACTTTGTGTGTGACTATGACCTTCGATTTTGGCATTGTAGCATTGGGCTTGCAAATTCCAGTGCCAGGCTCTGTGGTTTCTGAGACTTCAAATGCCCATATCCTGTTGACTATACCTCCTTTGACTTCTGTGAGGATGAAGCCATCACAGCAGGAGTCACGGTCACAGGCAAGTAGACAAAAGAGGTGTACATCTGTCAGACTGGCTCCTGAGGCTGAGAACACTACAGGGCTATACAACCCGGAGAGTGCATTTTGAAAACCGGTTGGTTCGAAGCTCTTCTGACCAGCTGCAGTGAATTCATGGCCTAGGTAAAGACAGAAGAAATGCTGAAAAGATCTATGGAGGTAAGCAGAACTCCCTGATCTCAATGGAGTCTTCTGAGTTTGCTCCATATGTGCTGGGGACAGTGTTCAGGCCCAAACAGAAGTCTCTCTGAGCATGCAACCTCTATACTTTCCTGTGAATGAGGAGGATGTGACTGCCAGACAGGGACCTTAAATCCATTTACTTGGACTACATCCCTCATACCTGTGAGTGTCTAAGCTGAACACCTAGAAAACTGCATGTGTGTTCTTTCGACTATTCCCATGTGACAATGCCCCATCTTCATAGACACTACACCCTACACCATCTCTTCTCATGCTAATTGCTTCATGTATGTAATGTAGATAAGCTTGAACATGTGGCAGATATACCGTCATTCAGAAGTCTACAATGGATGCTATTTCCCCCCATCTCATTACATCGAACATCAGCAAAGGAACTTAGAATAGACAAGCATCTGCAGAGCTCAGTGGTCTAACCTCTTCCTTTCCGTCTGTCTTAGGATCTGCCTTTCAAAACCACTGTCATGCAGACCTTCACTATGTGACCTGCCTTTGACCCCATCACTCAGCCTTTGCTGACATCTGCTTTTCAAGCCACTTCCTACACTGTCCACAACAGCTGTTTCTTAGGAACTCAGCTCACCCTTTTCTGTCACTAGACAAGAAGGTTTATCAGGATCACATTGTTTCTGATAGCCCTCTGGTTAAAAGTGGCTTCTCTGGGGTTTGCTTGTTCTTAATTCAAGCTCCCCTTAGAGCACGAATTTATAGACAAGTTGTGTGTGTGTGTGTGTGTGTGTGTGTGTGTGTGTGTGTATAGGTGTAGCCTTATTCTTGAGTTCATGTAATTCTGGGGAGATAACCTTAGTCGGTGATGTGAATTGGTTTCCCTGGGCTACAACAGATAGTCACAGAAGAGACTCAAAGCCCATGATTTCACTGCCCTGACTTCCATTAGCCCAATGGTGGTTCAGACCTTAACTGACTCTCATTCCTCGAGACACTGCAGAGGCTCATGGTATGACCTCAGATTCTGATGGTCTCAAGGGCCGACCCTGAAGGCTCTCTGCTGCATAAGTGCCTGGGTCCCCCAGGCCTCTGCTTTCTTACCTACTCACAAGCCTGAGACCCTTTCACCTCATGGATGTGGAACAGCACACTAAACTGTTAGGCAATGCTAGCAGCACTAGCTTATGTCCAACAGATGTTTCACATACTCCAAAATGCTAGAGTCTCTTCTCTCCAAGAACAGATCCACTCAGCCCCATCTACCTGCTACCCCATGGAAAGCAGCTACCAGCCCTACAGTAGAGTCCACTTTCCATTTAAGGAGCCACCCTGGTTTGTCACAGGACTTGCCATTCTTTCCCTGCATCTCACTCACTTCCTGCTTGGCCCTTTAGAAGAGGTCCCAGTGCCCCTCCCTGTATTTCAGCTATGTGAGAAAATGTCCGTGCAGTAGCTCCTAGAGATGTGCATGAGCCAAATGTCACTATCTGAACGCTGATTTCATTGGGTCAGAGTTACACTGCCACAGCAATTTGAATGCACCATAATACTGTGTGACTGACTGTCATTTTCATTACGTAGGCTCCCAGACTGTAATTAGACTGGGCAGTCCTTTTTGGTGGCAAGGCCACAGTCAAGGCTAACTTGGATGTCCTTCAGTTCCACAGAGGACCCTGAAATTGCCATCCAGTAGGCTCCTTCCCATGCTTTGGGTATCACTTGTACTGCCATCTCTTCTGTGGCTCCCTCCGAGATTGCTAAAGTGGCTCGTGTTCACTTTTGTCCCATCCCTCCTCTTCATTTTAATCTGAGCACTTCACGCTCTGCAAAATGCTGTCTTTCATCACTGAATTCATGCCTCTGCCACTCAGTGTTCTGTTCACAGCATTAGCCAGTAGGTCACTAATGCCCTTATAAGCTCTGTGATGCCTGGTGAGGGGTTAAGGACATGCCAAGCCTGTGTGTCCTACATGGCTATCATGTTCTCAACACTGGAAAAGGTCACAATGATCATAGCTGGAGGAAGTTTCACCTGGACCTAGTGGGTAGCTGGATGCCCAGATCTTATCTTTCAGTTAGGGGGCTGGGCTAATCCATCACATAGGAGCTTCCCAGCATTGGTTTCCTATGATGCTAAGGCTCACATTGTCCTCTCACAGGTTGTAGGCCCACAGACCTCAGCTGGGCAAAAGCAGGTGGTACTAGACATCATAGCAAGCTGAGAGTCTCTGTCCCTTTTTTTCCCTTTTGTTCCATCATACAACTGGTTTAGGGTGAAGGGTAGAACTGGACATGAGTACCCTTAGAAGCTGAGGACTGTTTAGAAACTATGTTCTTTCCCACTGTGATATATTATTATTATTATTATGATGATGATGATGATGATGATGATGATGATGATGTTAGAGAAAGGACTGAGCTAAAGTAGAGGTGAGACATAGTCTGATCAGCAATGGAAAAAAACACAGGAAGCTGAGTCCAGCCACCTTTCCCTTCCAGTACAGTGGGAACACATCTTGGCTTTAAACAGACAGAAGGCAAAATAAAGCAGCAAGCCAATTTCTGCCCTTGGTTTAGTTTGGCAGAACAAGGTTCTCACTTTTCTCACTTTCCCTTTTAATCCAAATATAAACTTCCAGGAGACAGGAGGAGGCACAAGACAACAGACACTTAAATGCTATTGTATTTTTAAGTGTGATAAAAGGCTAAATTATAGTTTTCAAGGGACATTTTTAGATGGAGTTACTTTATTTGTTTTGGCCTTTATTTTTAGAAAGTAACTCCTAAGCGTTGTTATTCTTAAAAGTAGATGGTAGGAACAATTGAACACTGAAGTCATAGCAGCCTTGGCTGTAGATTAGAGAAACACAACACCAGGAGACTTGGGCAACCCACTCCTCCCCAACACACACATGCACACGGACACACACAGCTTCATTGGAACGGGGATGTGAGGGAGCAACCACTCTACTTGTCTATTTGTCCTTGCAGAGGTTGAAGGATGCTGCGGGATTAACTGAGTCTGTGGCCTGGCATGTAACCCCGGCTGTTTCCATCTCAAGGCTGAAGCTGCAGCTTCCATCTGCATGTGTCTAGAGCTACAAGCCTCAGAGAACAACACCTCACTCCTTCTCGCTCCGCTTCATTCCAACTCTCACACCCCTGGTCCTGCCTCCATTAGCTAACTTCTGGTCTGTGACCAACAGAGAACTTCATAAGAAGAAAGTAATTGTAGAAATTCTCACTCTTCTAGTGCTTGATGGGTAACAGGAGCTACCTCTTTCCACCTTGATACCCAGATTCATACAGGACCTATGTTTCGCTGGAAGATCCAATATCTTCCAATATCTTGGAAGATTCCAGAACTCAAAGAGCTGGTACTGTGGTGGTCAGTCCATGTGGCTGCCTCCAAAGCAGAAATAAGACACAGAAGTCAGAAATCCTGCCCCTCAGAACCACTGGAAAGCTACAACTCAGAGAATGAGGACAGTGGAAAAAAAACACAGGACACAGAGCCTAGCTGCACATTGCTGGCGCCTCACTGACCCTGTAGATGACAAGCAGGATGCAGGCAAGACAGGGCAGAGTCTGTACCTCAGGAGACTGGAGAGATTTGCTGCTCATCCCCACATACACACAGGAACCCAGACTGTCTTCCTGCTATTCCCTGTGTTACTTTGAGAGGCCCCAACCTAGCTCTTCAGGAACTTATAGAAACACTGTTACAGGGCTAGCAAAATGGTTCAGTAGGTAAAGACTCTTGCTGGCAGGACTGACAACCTGAATGTGATCTCTAGAACCCATATTGTAGAAGGAGAGGAATTGCTCAACTTTGTTGACCTACACATGCATGGTATGCTGTATGTGTGCCAACTGATACATATACATAGATAGATGATAGATAGATAGATAGATAGATAGATAGATAGATAGATAGATAGATAGATGATAGATAGATGGATAGATTAGATAGATAGTAGATAGATAGACGATAGATTACATAGATAGTAGATAGATAGATAGATAGATAGATAGATAGATAGATAGATAGATACAGACAAAAAGATGTTTGTTTGTTTTGTTTTTATTTTTAAGACACACAGGGTATTACAGAGAGTCTGTGTTTCTAAGGCCTTCCTTCAAATTTCCATAAGGCAAAAGAAGGGGTACGTGGGAGAGTGAGATGTGTAATACATAGTAGATTATGTCATGCTGCTGCAATGATCTCAGTCCGTGGATGGTTATTAAGAGCTTTATTTCCCTGCCTCCCCTCCCATCCAAACCCACACACTCCAGTCTCTCATTAGAAAATAAACAGGCTTCTAAAGGATAATAATAAAATAAAGTATATTACATCATATGGTAAAAATATTTTTCAATAAAAGAAAAAAACAAAACATCAACAAAAGAAATACCAGGTCCATTAGCAAACATTAAAAAAAAAAAACCTTGAGATCTTGGCCTAACTCATATACAGCCTCAAAATCTGCCATCCCACATGCACAGTTCCACCTGAGAAGGTCCCATGAGCATAGAGATGGAAGAGAAAGCCCTTTCAGGTCTAGCTGGGGGTGAGGGATAGTCTGGCGGTGACATTCAAGAAAAAGAGAAAAGAAAAAGGAGTTAGAAGGTGTGGGAGGCATAGCTGCAGGGAGCCAAGCCAGGACCTGCTGGAATGTCAAGTGGAAGCAGGGTCAAGGTCTTGGTATGCATGGCACATAGGCCATGAACATAAGCACATGGCACATAGGCCAAGCTGGCTGGGGTGCATGTCTGTACTGCGTCTGTGCTTCCATAGGCTCCTTGGTTCCTGCAGTATGAGGTGTGATAAAAACCAGAACTGATGGCTCAAATTAATGTTAGGTAGAAATCCTTTTTGCAGCTGTCAGGAGGACACTATCTGTCTGCAGACAGTGGGTGGGTTGAGCCTGTCCTAGGCAGGATCATGCATAGAGTGAGGTGAGGGGCCAGTGTCCTCCCGACAGATGCATCATGCCGAAACCTCTCCGAACACAAGCAAGGGAAGCCCCAGTGTCACCAACCTACCTTTCTTCACATAAACAGCCAGAGAATCCGTGCCATTGTTTCTCACTTTCACCAGGCACCTAAGGCTTCTGAGGTTGGTTGCCTTCGAGTTACCCTCAGCATCCTGTTCCTGGAAGTAGAAAAAAATGCCCCCCCCATTATCATCCAATATTTCCCATAGTTTGAAGCAAAACAATACATATTTACCAAACTCTGACCACAGTTATCGAGGGGCTGCAAGGAAAACTAGTGAGGACTCCTGGTTGTAAACCTTTCTGGTCTATTAGTAGGGCACACACGTGAGTAGCAAGCTCCCATCAATGGCAATGGCAGCTGCATGTAAACGTGCATCTGGAGAAGAATTTCCACAGGGGTGACAGTAATTAATTCTATGGAGAAACAGGACCTACGAGAGCTTCTCAGAGAAACTCTAATTGAAGACCAAAAATTCTTTCCAGTGAGAAGGGGAGCCACCAGAGAGGGGAGGAGAGAAGAAGAAGGAGGGAGAAAGAAGAAGGAAATAGGGAAGAGGGAGGAGGGAGAAGGGGAGAATTCAGCCCAGGGCAGGCCCTCCAGGTCTTCTGTCCACAGGCAGGTTCTGAAGCTTGAAAAGATGAGCCAGACGTCCAGAGCATCTGCCATTCTTGATCACTTTGGCTCTCTTTTCTGATTTGCTTTCTACTGGTGAGTGGGTAGGGGGGGCAAAGCTGACCATACTCATCCATGGTTTGCATCTGATATTTTTCCCCTCCCCAGGGTTGCCGGCCTCGGGTTTTCCAGGAGAGCTTTTTAGTGATAGGCTACCTGAAGGCACTGGCTCTTCAAGCTTTCCTTACAGAAAAGACAAGGGCCTGAGGAGGGAAAGAAGGGCCATGGAGAACATTAAAAAGAAGGGGATGTAAAGACCTGAAAGGGATGGAGATCGAGACTCAGAGCAGTTGTACATTGATTGGGAAGGAGCCATAAGATGCCAGGTGGATGGCTAGACTTGGCTCCCAAATCTGAAAAGAGTCGGAGCTGAAGAGCTGAAGATGCTGAAAGAGCTACTGGGAACAGGATCCTACCCTAAGGTGGACCAGTCAGATGTAATTAACATCCAAGCCCCACCCCAGCCTTAAGACTGTACCCAGAGCCTAAGGCTCTGGGGAGGAACCTGGATGTTTTTTCCACAAAGGACTTCTTATAGAACTTCCTGCTGGCCTGGTTAGAGACTGGAGGATGGGATATAGCATCAACACAAGAGATATCCATCACGGTAATGTTCATAGCAGAGATTGCCCTGTGATCTTCCTGGAAACCTTCTTCCATCCTCACAACCTCCCATGATGAGGGGATGTGATCATTTGTTACTGTGTGGGTAATCTGAAGGACCTGGGGGCTAAGAAGCAGAAAACAAGTGGGGAGGGACTGAGGTTTGAGTTTGAGTCCTGACAGCATTCCATTTACATCTGACAAGCTGCTGAAACCCCGGGGCAGCCCACTCCATGCACCTGGCAGGGCCTCACCCATGAACACCTGGACACGTGTGCACAGAGCACAGGTACGTGCAGTGCCCAGTGCTGGTGGTATCCTAAAACTACCCTGCACCTGGGAGTCCTAAATGCAAGCCCTTGAAATGGGTAGCATACAACCACATTGTGGTCTGGAGACCACACTAAGAAGATGCAGATATGTGGGCCTCATGAGGAGGCCGGGGAAGGAAAGAGAATTCATTATGTCAACACACACACAAACTGCAAGAGGCTTACAACAGATAGATTTTTTTCTAAGGGGACCCAGAAGAATCTACATGGACAGAGAAGAAGGAGACTTGTAAGATCAGGCATCTAGGTCACTGGGACCTGGGGCTTCATTTTGCCTGGGTGCTCTTCAATTCTAATGCAATGGTACCAGCTAAAATTTCCTATCTTCCATCAGTTTTTACTTGTGGGAATAGCAGGTAGTTCTGATGAATGTTTAACCTTTCTTTATTTTCAAAGCATAATCACACTTGACTTCTACAATGGAAGCAATGGTTGTGTTCAGAACTCAGGGGTCAGATGGTACTTATGGCTCTGGACAATAGGCCCTTAGCATGCGAAGGTAAGCTGCCTGATGAGGTGAGCAGCGGCAGAGGACGAGGGTACTCCACACTGAGGCACTGCCCTGATTATCAGATGTTACACCATTCCTGCTGTCTCTTGCTTAGTCCCTCTGGCCCGGCACAGCCGCAGTGCCCACATTCATCTGATTGCCTCCACAGAGCACGAGAGGGTGTCTAACATGGGGGGGGGGAGGACAGCTGCCTGTGGCTGTCACAGCTCACCTGATCAGAAGTCACACAGGCAAAGTTGTCGCTTGTCCAAGAATAAAAGTCACATGAAACCTCTGATCCCATTGTGGACACCGAAAGGAAGCTGCAGGCCTCATCATCTGCGCAATCTGCAAATACCACAGCAGAATCACCTCTGGGCTCTCAGGTGATCCTGAGGGTGGGACAGACCCATGGCCTGCCCTTACCCTCCTTACCCTCATTGTGCACACATCTCCACTGTCCAAACACGCACACACTCTCATAGTCACACACATACACACACTCACACACTCTGACACATTCACACACAAACACATACCCAATCATGCTTACAGACTCACACCCATACAAACACACTCATATACACACACACTTATAGATTCAGACAGGCACACACAAACACATTCATAGCATAGCTCTTCTTCTACATGGTCCCATATGACCTGGGCACTAAAAAGCAAATATTGTCTTTCAACTAACATACGGCCCATGGTTCCCATTGGAACTCAAGGAAAATGGCTCATGTTAGCTCACATGCCCCCAGCCCTGAAGGACTCCTGGCCTTCAGCCAAGTTAACTTGATTTTTACTGCAAGCAACACCCTACTTCAGACTTAGCAACGGGAAGGTTAAGGCAATGATCGTTCTGGATCAGTATCAGGAAAATCTGGTTAATTTGTGCTGAACTAGTCCCAGCAATGCTGCCATACCCCAAGCACACAATGTCCCAGTTATAAGGAAACTTCATTTCTTCCTCTTCTTCCCCACCCTCCTGTTCCATTCTCTATGGTTCATGGCTTTCTTACAACTTTCTTTTCTCTCATCAGTGGTACGAATCCTTCTCACTGCCATAGCCCTTTCATGTTCCTTTCTCTTAAAGGCCATGTGACCATCTTCAACAGGATTTTGATGCTTGTTATGGCAATAATTGTGCCTTCTGCTCCTGTGTTCAAGTCCTAACCACCACTACGTAAGAATACGACTATAATTTATTTAGAGTTAGGGTCTATAAAGCAGTAATTAAGTAATGTGAAATGAGGTCATGATGTACATCCTAACAGAAAGAAGAGATCAGGACACTGATATTGATAGGAATCTGTGTAACAAAGCAGGAAGATGGCCATTGAGAAACTGAGGACAGACGAAGGCTGCTAATCCCTTTCTTTCAGGGTTCCAGTCTCTAGAAACAGGGAAATAAGTTTCCCAGTTGAAGATATACAAACTCCACCGATCTGTAAATCCTGCCTGCTGCAGAGTGGGATAGCCTGCTCTCATTTTTCTATAAGACACTGTCTTGCCAGACCCAGACCGTTCTGACATGGTTTTCTCACTCTAACTTCTGTCTATTGTTGTTTTTTTGTCTTAGGCACTGAATTTCACCTGCTTAGATAAAGGATCTCCTGGTGCCAGCAAAGGGCCTTGTGCTTTCTGCTAATCTCACTACATACGGTTCTACACCTCTTTTTCATCCCTGCATGCTTCTTTTTCTTTGTAAACCACACTGTGTTACAGAGGGTGATGACACATGTGTAATGCCCTCTGCAGGGACAAGTCACCCTCATAGGTACACACCAAGTCTGCTGTCCTGGGGCTGCGTCCTCATGTCTGTCCAAGTTTCCCCTTGTCCCTGTCCACCCAGCTACCACATATACCATTTGTTCTAAAGATGCATTAGTTAAGCTCCTACTTCTTGCCTTGTGTTGTGATTGCAACAACACAAGGAAGAGCATAGGCTTAGCCTAGACAGAGACATTATCCAAAGCACATCCTTATTCAGAGTGCCATTAAAAGACAAATGCAGGCATTTTTGCAGACTTTAACATCTGTTAGCTTGGGCATTTAAGATTTGTCACTTGCTACTAGGGGGAGGAGATAGGGAGAATGGGGGAGGAAAAGTGGGACCCGGAGGAGATGAGAGAGGGGCTACAATCAGGATACAGAATGAATAAATTGAAAAAAATAAAAAAATAATAAAAAGGAAATAAAATCAATGCAAGGGGAAAAATTGTCACTTGCTAACTCGATGTCACTAAACAAACTACTCGCATTCCCAGTGCCTTCCTCTCATCTGTATCTTAGCATCACTATGGCTGTGGAATTGCTAGGTGACATCTGGAGAGGAGTGCTGGATGAGAAGGAGTTGCTGCTCCCCCTCCTCAGTACACAGACTACAAGTGGCTAGGTTTCCAACCTTCAACACAGTTCTTGGTGGTCAGTAGATATAAACAAACTGCAGAGAAGTTAGGAACTGCACAAACATTCAATAAATCATGTCGCCTATAATGTCTCTGACTAATTAAAATTTTCAACAGCTTGAATAGTGGAGTTTGCCCTGTCTCTCCATATGTGTATTTCTTCATGCCGCTTACCTGCTAAGCACTGCACCAGCGGGGACTCAGCACCGGGGACTCTGGACTTCACTATCACGGGAGAAATGGCATCAAAGATCACCTTTGATTCGGGAGCTTTCTCAAACTTCCGCATTACTGGAAATAAAGCAGGCCTCTGAGAACCAAACCTGAAGTGTGTTTTAAGGCATTTGCATGTGACTATCGGGTCAGGCTACAAAGTCCTGTTAAGGTCAAGATGTCACTGGACCCATCCTCACCCTGGGTCACATGACTATCACACATGGAGCAATTACTATTGAAGGGAGATCCAGCCTCATGACCAGCACTCATCAGCGTAACTCACTCCTTGTGTCTTTTGTTTCCTACCCCTCTTCTCAGGAAGTAAAGGGAAGATCTAACATTATATTGGACCTTTCAACATTTCTTCTCTTAGTTAACTGTTTTTCTTTTATATCTAGGCGTCTCTTTCCCTGTCTTTGAATGCTAATTATATTGCATAATGATTACACTGAGAATATACTCCCCCTAAAACAATCTGGATTCTTTCTCAAGCGAGGTAATAAGCTATTTTTAAAAGAGAGATCAAATATGTGCATACTAGTTTTTGCAAATTTGGAGATGTGTCACGTGGCTCCTGCATTTTTCAGACAGTATTTACTTAAGTGATGGGATGTCATCTGTTTCTCTAGCTACCGTCAACACACTTGAGGTCCATTTGGTGGGACTCACAGAGCCACCTGCTCATGGAACTAGACAAGTGACGAGGAAAAACAAAAGATAAATTTCCACAGCTCTAAGGCTTGAAACACAATTTTCACAAAGGGTAGAAACAAGAGGGTGACAGTCAGGGAAAGAGACCCGTTTTCCAAACCACAAAAGCTACTGTGGGCCTATACTGTATGTCTCTATCAAAACACAAAAGTTATTTATAAACCTTTTAGCACACTCAATCATCTTTACAAACCTGGACGTAGGTTCTCATTATCATATACACCCAATCCATTATAAGTGAGTCTTGTAATCTACATTGGATTACCCAGGTCAATACATCCATGTTTTTAATGAGGAAGCAGAAAAAAATGTAAATAGATGATCCATCAGGTAGCATTTTCTCAGCTTTCATATGCAAAACATAAAAATACTGAAGTAAAGAAACAACATTCCTTAAGCTTTCTGATACTTTGATGTAGAAAAGTAGGCTGTGGAAGTGTCATCTAGGCAAACAAAAGGCAGGGATGAGAAATGGAAAAGCAGAGGATGGGGGGATTTGCTTGTTTATAATAGTTGTATAAAAACTTTCAAAAATTAAGAAATAATGCATTTTCTAAGTTTACAAAGTGACCTATCTACACCATTTGTTGAAGTTTGCTGAAGCCTGGTGCATGAGCTCAGCCCATACTCAGCCTTGCTCTGCATAATCCCCCTCTCTTTCTACTTTTCCATTCCTTCTTACTTTGTTGGAACTCTAGAAGTGCCAGTCTACCAAATAATATGGCAGAGTCCTTCCAGTGTCACTCAGGCTGGGCTGATATGGACTACATATTCATATTCTAGATTAAACTAAACTTTATACGTCTTTCCTAAAACAAAGCTTACTCAAAGTGCAGTACATTTATCTCTCTGCTTAAAGACTGTATGAAGGGTCCTGGCGGTGAAGATCTTCATGGTACTAAGGTTGCTATGAAGAAGTTCATTGCCAGCAGAGCAGAGGGGCAAGTGAAAATTAGTTTGGGGATTCGTGTGTTATGCTGGTATATATTTTATGTATAAATGAGTTTTGTGCATCTCCTGTGGTTGTTAGCCCTGCCCATAAGAAGAGGAATTGAGAAAAAAAAAGATTTCTGGACTGGTGAGATGGCTCATCCTGATTACCTGATTATGTCCTTCAATTCCTGAGCCCATTTGATGGAAGGATGAGAACTAATTCTCTCACTTACACATGTATATGTGTATGCACTGGGGAATTACATGAATCTGAATAGAAGCATGGATCAGTACAATAGGAAGCACAGGGTTTAGGGAGTGAGGCACATCCGAAATTTAATCCAGTTATGTTGTATGCCAGGTTTAGGTTAGAGATAACACATCACCATTCTCTGTTTTTGGGTCCTAAGCTAAAATATTGGAGAAAATAATCTCTACCCTCAGGACATTACAAGTATGATGTGGTGAATATGTAAAATCCTGGCACAGGGTGAGCTCACAAATGCCAACCCTCTTCTTGCACAGTTAGGATGTCTGGCCAGCAGGACTCACCCCAATCCCAGCTGGTCCAGTGGGAAAAAAAAGCAAGCCACAGGGCCTCAAGTAAAAGGAGAAGGTATGTAAAGAAAGCTGACTTCTAAGAACCAAAGCGGGGGGGCAGCACAAAGGACCTTGGCAATTTTTTTCATCCCCCCTCCTCACCCCACTCCTGTGTCTCTTCATGAACAGAGGAAGAGCAGATGGCAACAGCTTCTGAATTCTGTCTGCCTGAAGTATCTGTCACCTTTGCTAGATACAGTCAGCTAATGTATTTGGTACCCCGCTTGGAAACTGCCAAGGGTGAGTGAGTACCCAGGACTACACCAACAACAAGGGAGACTTTAGGGGCTAATCCGCTCTGACACCACACCCTTCTATTCTGCTCTGCAAACTCATCACACCTTGGGTGGGAGGATATGGTGGCATTCATGGAATCACCTCATCCACTGCCTCACTGAGGACCTCAGGTAGTGCTTGGTGAGTATTTGTTGATGTTATGAAATGGTGTTGATTCTCACAATGTCCCAGAAAATAGACTAGGGACACTGTTGATAAGAGAGGTTGGGAAACTCATCCCAAGTCATCCCATAAGGAAATGATAGAATAAGGATGGATGCCCAATAATTCTTCAGCATCCATCTGAGAGAGAAATGCTACCCAGACACAGAGAGGCAAGCTGCCTACAAAAGAAGAGGCCTCAGCAGGTCAGCTTTTTTGAAAATTTGTCTCCTTGTCTTGATAAATTACTCAGGTGTAATGTTCATATGATTCCTGAAGCTCATTTTTTTTGAAGCTCATTTTTAAATGATTCAACAACAACAAAAAAGAAAGCACAAAATATTAACAGGCCTAAGTGAAGGAAATCTTTTCATTTTACTATTCCCCCAATTTCTGTGTAGGTTAACCGCTTTTGGAATAGAGAAGGAGATAAATGATATCTCTGTGTAATCCCTTTCTGTAGGCCGTGATGGCCCTGATCCCAGCAACCACAGAGGATGGAACAACCAGTACATACCCAGACACTGAGATTCTGAGAGTCCAGCCTCTGTCTGTAACCACATTAGCCTCTGCCCCTCGCTGTCCACGCAGAAGGCTTCCCCACTGTCCCTGTCACTCTGGTGGGCTTGATACTGCCCATCCTGGTCACACTGTAGGCCGGCCTCATTCCTCTGACATTCAGTGACACCTGGAACAACAGATGGACACAGCAATGAGAAACAGGACTCTGTGGTCCCCTGCTTCTCTTCCAACTTCCAGGACCCCTGGACTCTGGTGATGCCAGAACCACATGGGTAACCCAGACATTCTAGCTGAAATGTTTTAGTGTGCCCACCCTCAGCAAAGAATACCTCCACGACTCCATGCCCAATCCACAACAGCTTTCATAGAGACTCTGAGGCCATATTTTGGAATCTAATCTTCAGTGTGTGATAGTAGTAGGAGGTAGGACCTCAGGCAAGTGAGTGTGTTATGAGGGTGGTGCCCTCGGATGTGGGATTAGTGCCCTTACAAAAGAGGACAAAGGAACTGGCTTGCACCTTCTGCCATATAAGGATAGTTAGAAAGCCACCAGCTATGGTATTTTCAGTAGATACTTAACCTGCTGGCAACTTAATCTTGGGCTTCTAGACTTCAGAACAGTGAGAAACAAAGTTCTGTTGCCTAAAAAAGATCCGCAGCTTATAGCAGTTTGAAGTAGCTCTAGACCCCTGACTTGGTCTTGTCCAGTGCTACAGTTTTTCCTGGAGCTGACACCTCTCCTTCACAGAGTTAAGCTTGGTCTGTGTTTCTATTTCCATGTGAATATGTGCTTAGTGACTGCTTGCATCCCATTTGATGAAAGCTCCGTGAAGGCAGGACCTGCATCCCATTGCAATGCCCAGTGTCTAAAATGTACACTTTTCTTCAGCACCCATGAATGTAAGCATGAAGTGGATCAAGGATAAACACTGCTCTGTCCCGGTGTTCAAGTTACTGCTTCTTCCTGGAAGTCCTTTTTGTACCTGGCCTGTAGTCTAGAGATCAGTTCACTAACACTGCTTTAGATTCAGGAGGATGAATGAGGAATGTTCATGACGGAGTCTAACCCATTACAGCTGCACAGAAATGTCATCATGGTACCTCAAATTGTGTGTGTGTGTGTGTGTGTGTGTGTGTGTGTGTGTGTGTGCACGCATGTGTGTGTGTTTACACTTTAAATATTCCCCCTCTACTTGCCATGGGCTTGATATTGTATCTGCCCTGACCATGTGCTGAATCTCCAGTCTTTCATGTGATAGAACTTGAGGGTAGGACCTTTGAGATGCAGTTATGGGAAATGAGGCCAGGAGTGTGGAATACAATGAAATTAATTTCTGTCTTTAAGCCAGGGGGGTTGCTGGAGGGTTCAGTCTCTGTTCATGCAGTACACAAAGGCCTTATGAAATAAGCAGCTAGAAGAACCTGACCTTGACACCCCTATTCTTCCTATCCCGTATCTGCACCTCTAACCTCCTACTCTGCCATGTTGACACACTGATCCCACATCATGAAAACTACAAAAAATATAAACAATGACTATCACTGTAACCACCCTGCATGAGGTGATATACCAGAAATGTGACACTATTGATCTGTCTCATAAAGGACAGGCTGACAGTCTGAGAAGGACAGATACTTGATTTCAGCCACTATGGTAACAAAGGGAGACAGGGACCAAGTCGGCTCTGGTTGATACAAGCTTCGACCTTGGTCCTTCTTCTCCCTCCATTTCTATCCTGTTTCCCACACAATGGGGACAGCACACAGCACATGCCCTTTTAAGAAAGTCTGTGGCATAGGGATGGCATGACAGATCACCTCTACCATGAGAGAGTCAGTGTTTAAGTGGACTTGGTACTCTGATGTCAAGGAAACTGCGTGCTGAGAAGTTTCCGTTCTAGGGAATGGCAAGCGTCTACCTACAAAATCCCTCTTATTTTGAATCTGTAAGAATTACCATCCTATTAGCATGTCCCTTCTTTCCAAGAAAACCTCCCTTATCAAAGGTGACTTTTTCTCCTTTGACCATTTTTTTTTTTTAATTCTGGAGGCTGGGCACAGTTGCACACCCTGGTAATTCCAGCCCTCATGAAGGCAGAGGCAAGCCAGGCAGATCACTATGAGTTCAAGGACAGCCTGGTCTACGATTGAGTCCAGGACAGCAAGGGCTACAAAGGGAAATCCTGTCTCAGAAAAAAAAAATCTGGAAATGATTCACATTATAAACAATAAGAATTGCATGATTTCAGACTCACATAAAAAGATCGATCATAAAGCGTGGGTCCTTTCCAGTGCAAAGCCAAGAACACCTGGGTTCAGTAGTCGGATAACGTGAAATCTCCTGACACATGGGAAAACCAAGTACATGGGCTCTTGGCAAGCACAGGGTCAGGAAAAACAAAACAAAACAAAACAAAACTGAACATGAGTTCCACAGTGGCTATGAGTCTGGATGGGAAAATTCTCTTACTTCTGGATCTGATAAGACTGATTTTAAAAAAGTCAGAGGTTTTAGAATCAGGCAAGAGTAAGCTCAAAGTCAGGCTGAGTTAACTACAAAACTTGGCTAAGTAATCGCACTTATCTGAGCACTCATTTTATTTGTAAAAAGTGGGCCATTCTATCTACTTGGGAGAGGAGTTAGGACGATTGAATGAGACTTTACAGGAAACATGTCTGGCCTGGAGCCTGGCATTCACAGAAGATGGCCTTTGATTACCCAGTGGTTCTCAACAGTAGAAAAGTTTGTGCCTCCTCCACCACCACCCAAGTGATATTTGTTAATTCTTGTAGTCAAGTTTGGTTGCCACAACTTGAGAGAGAGAGGCTGCTGTGTCATCTAGCAGATGTGGGGTACAGATGCTATTCCACTTCCTACCACTGTGGGATAGTTTCTAGGGTGAAGAGAGATCTGACCCTAGGAATCCCAGATGCTGATGCTGACAGCGGGGCTGCATCCCACTGTTTGGGAGCGCTTCTCCTTCAGAGTGGCCCAGGAAGAACTTACATTGAGTCTTGCTGAAAGCTCCAGTGGTGGTGGTTGTTCTGCCCCTTGGGCACGGGATACAGGCAGAGCTGCCTGCCTGTTCTTGGTAGGTACCAGCAGGACAAGGAGTGCATCGCCCATCCTGAGAGAAGCTTCCTTCGGGGCACTTCACTAGGGGCACAAACACAGATGTCATCAGAGTGAGAATTTGTTTTATGACCACAGGTAGGGCTTGTAGTATGTATAGAACTGTAAAATCAGCCTAGGATTTCAGTGGTGCAATTAATGAGAAGCAGGTGGCTTCATGCTCAAAAGCTAAGGAGCCAGCTATGAAGATGGCAGTTGGGACCTTTTCACCAGAAGTTGAGAACTTACATGAGGTGTGGGAATTCAAACAAGACTTCCGATGTAGGTCAAATGAAGTAGGGGATAAGCCAGGAGCACATTAGAGAGAAACAGCTTCAGGGAAGCTAACACTAGAGGCTCAAGTGATAAACAGGGACCAAGCATTGGACAGTGCAAACAGCAAGCACAAAGCCCCCAAGGCACAATGGCAAAAGAAAGGCAAAATCAAGGCAGCTGGGAACCAGAGTGGAGATGGCTTAGCAGGAGATGAATCTGGAGGCAATGGGATGTCCAACCATAGCTTCCCAAATGGTGAGATGGAGAGTGGAAAGTACAGGCACATTTCTTGCATAGTTTTTGGGGTCCTATGAGTTTATGTCAGAAACAACTTCTGTCCCCCTTACTAGGGAACCCACTTGGATACTTAGCTACCATGGGCTATGTCTGAGCAGGGGTTGTAGATTATATCCATGCATGGTCTAAAGGTGGTTTTTGCTTCCAGGTCTGTTGGTTTTTGATTGACACAGAAAGCCCAAATCCTGTGGCTAAGCGCTCTCATCAATTTTTCATCCTGGATGCTGGTGTCTTACTGTTACATTGCTCATCCTTTGGTACTCATTGCTGTCTGCCCCTCTAACATCTTCAAATCCTCCTCGTTTCTCTTCTCCAATGTCATAGGCAGGGAACCCAGAGTCCCAACTGGAAAGATACATATTCCATAAGGCATTAAAGCTAGAGCTCTTAGGAGATCCATTATACAGAATGCAGGAATTGGCCACCCTGACTCTGATGGCTTGGAGAAACATGGAGGATCTTTTACCTTTTCCTCCTTGTTCAGGGTTGTATGCCCAATAACTTTCAAATAACTTCAAAAACTGAGTTGTACCCAACAAAATGTCTAAAAGTCTTTCCCACCATTGGAGCCCTCAGTATGTGCCTGGCACTCGGCTGTACATGTTCTGTGCATTCATATCTTACCACTAAGCATTAATATCTATTCCCATTTCACAGATGAGAAGGCTGGGCCTGGGGTTGCTACAGTACTTAGCCATCAGTTGCTACAGTACTCTTCTAGGAGAGGGGAGGGTGAAATTATGACACCTGATAGGCACAGTGCCAGCTGTTTTCAAGTGTTGTGTAACAGCCCTACAAAAAGGACAGCTTCACTGACTTGGCAGCAAGTCAGAAAAGTAGGCACAAAAGTGTGGTGGTATAGGGTGAGATGGAGCCAATGTCCTAGGAGTTACTGGTCTGCATGCATACTTCATATCTCTGAGTAAATCAGAAACTTAGCCACATCTTGGGAATTGTGTAGTACCACCCTAGCAGCGACATCCCTCTCTGTACACAGAGTTTCATTACTTGTATGAGTCAGGTTGATAATGATTGGGACAAGTTTTTTTTTTTTTTTTTTTTAAGTGCCTCTGAATTCATGGCTAAAGGAAACAAAACCTTCCTGGCCAATGCAAGTGACTCGGCCATATTTACCTTGAGTCCTGATAAAGACAGGAAAATGAGACCTGGGGGAGATACCATCAAACCACAGTCCCCTGCCAATTTGAGAAGTGTGCAGGCTCCTTCCCCACTGTGGCTGTCCCTGATGTAAAGAGTTTTTCCATCTAAAGGGCACTTTTGTAGGTCATGAGGCAGAGCCTTGATGATCATGGTCCTTTCCTCAGCAAGTGGCTCCTCAGAGACCAGGAAATGTGCCACAACCCCTGCATGTTCACTTTCACCTTCAGCTGTGCCCCTTCACCAGCCAGAATTACTGAAAGCTGTGACCAGTGTCCTGCAATGTAATAGTTGCATCGTTTGAGTTTGTAGTCTTTCAAGTTTCAAAGTTTCAAGGCTTTGAGTCATGTTCTTCTTCCTGCCAACTTTCCTTAGAGCCCCAGCAATGACAGCCATACTTTTACAGAAAGGGAAAGTATCTTTAGGAGATATCATGGTCCTTCAACTTCTAAGAAGTTCAGACAAGCTGTTATGTCTTTCTGGTCCTGTCACTCTCCCCTCAGAATTCTTCTGAGGTGTTCTGCTGGTGGTCCAAACTTCTTGACTATCCTTTCCTGTATCCTATAGGATATCCTGCTCACATCCTGCCATTCTCCACAGACTCCATTCTGTTACAGAAACCATGACATTGTCTCACAAGGCCGAGGGCTCTTAGACTCATTGCATTTTTACTATCCCATCTAGT
>NW_026596079.1:9946801-9965807 GCF_907164565.1 Psammomys obesus
AGGCCGAGGGCTCTTAGACTCATTGCATTTTTACTATCCCATCTAGTTTCTACAGTAGTCTTCATTTTGGTACCCCTAACACTTAAATACTCTCTGTCTGTCTTTCTCTGTCTGTCTTTCTCTGCCTGTCTTTCTCTGCCTCTCTTTCTCTGTCTGTCTCTGTCTCTCTCTCTCTTCCTCTCTCCTTCCTTACATCTCCCATCTGTCTATTGCAGCAACAATTCCTGCTCATTTTTCCAGACCCCACCCAGCATGTGCTGCCTTACCTTCCCTTTCTGGCTGCCTTAAAGGGCACTTTACATCACCGTCCTCTCATCCAGTCATGTGTGGTGCCATGCAAATCTTTGCTGCTCTGCACTTGTGGTATGTGGTTTGCACATAAATAAATTTTTAAAGCTTAGGTGGGTGGATGACAGACGGACAAAGGGGGAAAGGGAGGAAAGAAGGAAGGGAAAAGCCACGCATAGCACTTTTTAAAAAAGGTCACTAGGGACCTAGTTTCATTATAAGAAGTTGTAGTGAGAAAAAAAATTATAGTAGATAAGTGGAAATTAATGGCAAACATAAGAAAAACAGGAAATCTTGACGATCTCCCTGTAATCCCCTCTAATGGAGGCTGCCAGCAGGGAGTTCCACAGGAGCCATAAGATGTATGGAGACAGGAGAGTGAATGCACATATCCTGATGACACTTCAAGCCAAGCCTCTTACCTCTGTTCTGCCTAGCAACACCAGTTCCCAAGGTAATCATAATCATGTCCACACAGGGAGGGACGTTCCCCCTGGCACAAGCCACTGCACTGCCTTACATCCGTCCTCAGAGATGACAGAAAAAAAAAAACTTGCTTCATCTCCACAGGACAGTGCTCTGCCTTGTAGCTCCACAGCTGTGTTCCCGATGTATTTTAGGAGAAGAGCCAAGAGTGAGAAGCCTGATTCCTGGAGAGTATGATTTCACTGGCACTCCCTTTTTTGAGAAGGAAGAGGTGTGGTGTACAGGGTGGAGTCAAAGCTCTGGAAGCAGATAGAGCTGAGGTCACACGTCATGTTACACTGCCAGCTAAGAAACTGACACATCCTTCAGTCACTTTGTAGCTGAATTCCCATGAAAATGGTCTTCAAAGATGTTCATGGGCAAGAACAAGAACAACCAAGTCAACCTGTAGCGGGTCTCATCTCCATGAGCAGTAGAGGGGTCTGGCAAATGGCTACTGTGGAGGTTGAGAGGAAAGACATCTTGCCAAAAGAAAACCAAGAAGTGTCAAGCCAGGATACAGAGAAGACACTGGATTTCTTCTCACAGTGATCCCAGCACCAGGGTTCAAGCTGAGAAAGAGCTAACAAAATGGACAATGTCACACACTGACTTCTTCCTCCTGCTGAGCCTTGTGAGTGATAGCTAATGGGTGATTCTCATGAAAAGTGGACAGTGGAAAATACTTATTGACCAAGGCATTGATGATTTCCCCAGAGCTCAGCAGCTTTTCATAAGGCCTCCTGAAGTTCTGTACCTCAGTCTAGAGGAAAGTGGGTACCTACCACAGCCCAGAGGGTCCTGACTGGTGGCTGAGATTCTGTAGAATCCTTCCAAGCACCCAAGCTGAACCCTGGGAGAAGTGGCAATGCGGTCACCATTGAGGAAGTACAAGGAGGTGTCTGCTAGGAATGTCTTCGAGTCCAGATGAAGCTGGAACTTGCCACTTTGGATCAGATCTGCAAAGCGCCCAAGGAGGTCCTGGCCAATTAAAGCCCTTTCTGTAAGACATAGAGGAGGTAGAGGTCATCTCGCTATTCTCTGGAAGGGCAGGGACAAAGAGGTGGTGGAGGTGCTTAAAATATCCTGGGCAGAAAGGATACATAGGTATCACAAAAATCTCTCATTAGATACCAGGACAGACTGGGCTTAGAAAAGGTAAGTGGCTGGCCCAAAGCCACATACACAAATAAAACTCTAACCTAATTCTTAGATTTTGTGGCACCAAAGTAACCATCTTTGTACAGGATATGCATTACTGGGGTGCACTATGGAGGTGATCCACCACCTCCTCTGAGTTTAAGTGTGTACATCTGTTCCACAGGCCTAGGAATGCTTTGTTTGCATATGGGAAGGTTCCCAAAGGTTGGTGTACGTAAAAGGACCACACACAAGAAAGGCACAACCTTCTGTTGGAAATGTCACCTTTACTATTCTGCCTTATATGGAGAGAACTATGGCTTTCCAAGTGGAAAGCAGAGGAGTGCCATGTAAGAACCTCGGGAAGACCTCATTGTGCAGAAATCACCCATGCTGCAACCTGACACTGGCAAAATAGACATTGCCTGAAGCCACAGTCATCACTGTCCTCACATCAAAGCTGGGACAAAACATCTTATGATTTTATGATAACAAATACTCCCAAATTATCCAGGCTTTTTCAGAGGAAGGCTAATTAGAAATTCCTGATCCATAATGCCAGGTAGATTATTGTCAAGGTGACATCAAGAAGCCAAGAGAATGACAGACTTAAAGCCTGACTCCTGGCTTTCTCTTCCTGTCACGTGTTTTGAGAGATTTCTGTTCAAAGAACAGAGGTCAAGTTTCAGGTACTCTGGGAAATTCTGGGTGTCTGGCCACTGCATGACAGAGGGAGACAGGAGTTTAACCTCTAGCCCTACTTAGTAATGTGTGGATTATTCCCTACCCTACCAGAAAGCGCAGAGAAAAGAGGGGACACATTCATGGTCGTTCTCACACAATTCACTCTGCCCTTTCTTCTTTGGGCTTTGTGGTCTCTCTGATCGTCCCTAGCAAGCTGTCAAGGTTTAAAGAGGGGCAATGTGCTTGAGGTGGTTTATTAGTGGAGGTGGACAGTCTGTAAACTGTAAGACAGTAAAGACTCCCTCTCTCCCCCAAATCGCCCTTCACATTACGTTTATCTCACCTTTACAAGAAAGCTCCAGGCTCTCTATTGTCTGTGATGCTACTTACCCCTATTGACTATAACTCTACCAGCTTCTACATACTTTTTTAAAAGATAGAATTTTTGTTATTAACCTTTGAGACTTTCATACAATGTAATTTGATCATATCAGCCAAACTCTTCCCCTTAACTCTTCCTAGATCACTCCCACCCCCTAATTACTCCAACAATTTTATGTCTTTTGTTTTTCTAGTAATCTATTGATTATCTAGTAATCTACTAGTCTGTGCTGCCCATGGGAGATGGCTCAGAAGCTTCAGAGTATTGGCTGCTCTCGCAGAGGACCAGAGTTGAAATCCCAGAGCCCACATTGGGTAGGTCACAACCTCCTGTGACTCCAGTTCCAGAAGATCTAAATTGCACATACTTTTTAATAGAGAGCTAGCTCTTCTCAAGGACTAGATACAATCCTCCCTGAGTTGTTATGAGGAGAGATGAGGCCTTGCCCACTTTTGTTGTAAGGAAGCCTCAATTGATGAGGCTGCTCAACTTCTTCGAGACAGATAAACATACCAAGTACAGCCAGGTGTGGTGGCACACACCTTTAACCACAGCACCCAGGAAGGCAGAGGCAGGCAGATCTCTGTGCGTTTGAGACCAGCCTGGTCTACAAAGTGAGTCCATGACAACCAAGATTAGACAGGGAAACCCTGTCTCAAAAAACCAAACCAAAACAACAACAACAAAACCAAATGTACCAGTACAGATAAACATACCAATGCTGTGCAAATCTGGAAGTGAGGCCACTGAGATGTCCTCAAGCTGTAGTTTCCATGTGACATTCACTCCTAAACGCTCTGCAGTTAGACATGCCACCTGTATTGAGGAGTTGTCACAGACAGTGCTGGAACCCAGTGTCCCAAATGCCTTCACCTGCATGGAGAGGGAAGCTTTGGTTTAGGGACATAGAACAAGAAGCTGCTGGTATCAGGCATGTGTTTGGAGTCTGAAGGGGCCTATGTTACTTCCTATAATCGCCCACCACCCTATTCCTGAGGCTTGGGTACTGAAAAGCCCCTTCCCCACATGAGCTTCTCTGACAGTGATGCTAAGTTCAGCCCGAGCCCTCACTGTGGGGAAGGCTGGCACATACCCGGATTTCACAGAAGCCACGGGCTGTCAGCTCATCCAGTATGAAGACCTGGAAAGCCTGCAGCAAGCCGGAGTAGTCAGCACTGCACATCTTGCCTGGTGGGAGCAGGAGCTGGAAGTGTGCTTGAGTTTGCATGGTCTGCCACAGCTGAGGCCCTGCAGGCACAAGAGGTCAGTGGGCTGGGGAGATAGGTCTATAGAATTTTTTTTCCTGTGGATTTTCCTTGATCCACAGTCCCTCCTTTTTTAGCTTAAGCACAAAGCATTGCCTTTTTGTACTGACATCCTAAGATACCCCATACTTTCTGGTTCAGTGCTCTAACTCTGAGTCACTTAGCTTCCTCACAGCAAGGCCAGAACTGTTTCAGCCTCTAAATCGGCCTCTAAATTCCTTCTTCATAAGGATTCTTATGCTCCTCCTGGAAAATCTCCCATACTACTTTGCATATAAACACTACCATCCAACATAATTCAGCAGGTTTAGGGGTGGATGTCCTTTAAACTATTCAGCATTCAATGAGGAATGGCTTTGTCTTATTTTAGCTAGGGCCACCCAGTCATAATTGAAAGATAGGCCACTTAATTTGTTAAAAAAAAAAAAAAAAAAAGCTTAAACCTTTTCTGGATGACAACCCTCTACAAGCTACAGTGCTAGGTAGCCCCAAGAGGAAACAGAGTGCAGGGCAGTGTCACCACAGCTTCTTACGCTGGCAGGCTCGGGGTGGTGGCAGGGGCTCCCAGCGTTGACTCTCCAGGCTGCAGAGCAATGACTCTGGTGGGAATGCACTCTGGAGGCCCTGGTGGCAGAACAGCTGGCACCGCTGAACTGCAGTCACTGGGCCAGAGGCTGTCTCACAGAAGATCACTCCATCAGCCACATCTGACCCAGAGAAGGGCAATGGACACTGCGGGCCTGAGGGTAGAGAGGAAGAAGAGTCAGGGACATCTCCTAGGTTTCAGCCCAGCTCCTGCCTACCTTTCTTCTTCCCTTGATTTGTTCCTAGGTGCTTCTTAGTTGTGTCCTGCCCTGTCAAGGCTTGGGCCTTCCCCCTCCTTGTATGCCCTCTCACTGGATAAGCCCACCATCTTTCACTTTCACCAAACGGCCAAATAAATAGATAAATAGATAAATAAACAAACAAATAAATAAATAAATGAGACTTGCAGCTGCATCTCCAGCTATGTTACAAAACCAATGCACCATCATCCTCTTTACTTGGGACTCACAGCCCAGCTGCTGTCCTCTATGACTCCAATTTAGCAGCTCTGAGCTCGAGGAGTGGTTCCTGTAGCCACGCTGTTCTAAGCCACTAGTGTACCATGGTGCCAGTGAGGCTGGGCTTCTTGTCTGCATCTGGGCTTCTTGTCTGCATCTGTTCCCTCAGTGAGACCATAGTCCTCTGCATGAGATCCTCAGCACTGTTCTCCTTCCTCATGTCCCTCCATTTCCACTGCCAAAGCTGGCTATGAGCTCTTGATACCTTGTGTGCCTGCTGCCTCTGCCTCTCACTCTCCATGCTCAGCTATGGAATATCCCATGGTGCTCTGCAGCAAGGGAGGACCAGGCCAGGGGAAAAGGAAGAAGGACAGGGTAGACTCCTCTTCACCTCAATCCCCTGTCTCTGGGTGATAGACTGGAACCAGATCCTATTTGCTTCTATCTTTTCTCACAAAAAGTCTGCAAATGATGTATGTGTGTGTGTCAGGAGCTGTGGTGGTTTGAACAGGAATGGCCCTCATAGGCTCATGTATTTTGAATCCTTGGTCATTAGGAAGTGACACTATTTGATAGGGATTAGGAGGTGTGGCCTTATTGGAGCAGGTGAGGTTTTGCTGGAGGAAGTGTGTCACTGGGGGTGAACTTTGGGTTTTCAAATGCTCTCTTTTATGAGAGTTGCTGAGATCATGATATCTCTCCACAGTGAAGGAATAATGACTAAAATGGAATCCTTTTTCATACTGGCTTTAGTTTCAAGGTAACTCAGCAAGATGAGGCCCATCCTTAGGTCCTCTAACAGCTAAAGACCCTAACTCATGGAGAAAGTGACTTTTCTGTCATAGCCCTACAGAAGGACAAGTCATTTCTACAATGCCCAGAGAAAGCAGCGGTCCCTGTGAATGTGACCTTGGAGGTAGAGAAAGCCAACAGTTCTTTCAAGAACATCAGCAAAACTCAACATGTATTTACTGAGTTCACTGGTAACTGCAATGCTAAAGATTGTCCTTACTGTTTTTACCGGTGATACCAAGGAATAGTGTCACCGGTAACTCAGACCCAGAGAAACTAAGGAACGAGTATGAGGTCTCCAACAGAGAGTAACAGGGGTGATGTACAAATCTGCCTTTTGTACCCTAAACCTGAAATGTTTGCATTATGTTCTCTGGCAAGTCAGGAGCAGAAAGCTTTGAAAACTCAGAACTGAGCCTGGGTAACCTCAGGCTTCATGATATGAAGGCTCTGAGTTTGTTCCACCCTCTTGGGTTTGAATGAGCAGTGCTTCCTGGTCCCTAATCAAGACCAAGATCACAGAGCACTCCAGGATTCTCTAGTAACTTGGAGAGATTCTAGTCCTCGTCTATACTCAGTCACGTTTACTGACTCCTCCCATTACTGCAGGGATCTGAAGAGGTTATCTCCCCTCAGGATATGTCCCAAGCCAGCTTCCTGTGTGTAAGACACAAATGGGCTTGTAGGCCTAACAAGAACTTTGGCTCTCCAAAGATTTCTAGTGCAGTTCCGTGGCCCAGGAGCAGGAGGACACACTTAGTAATCAAGGCTAAGGTTAAGCTCTCAGCTTTGTGTCCTTGACCAGCACATTGCTTTGTTTCTTTGTATTTTGTTTGGTTTGGTTTTATTTTGTTTTAGACACAGTCTTGCTATGTTTGTCACCCAAATAGGCTTCAAACTGGTAATCCACCTGCCAGGGTGTGCTGGGCTCACAGGAATCGACTCTATGGCAGGCTTTTAATGAGTATATTATAAAAACATAATACTACAACTCAGTATTCTAATATGTGTTCATGTGATGTATATCTCAGTATTTGATAGTTAAGTAATTATAAATAAATAAAAACGAACAAGCTGTCATCTCTCTAGATGACAGAAACATGAGGTCCCCATGAGGTCCTGCAATGGGGATGCTTCTCCTGATTGGGGACAATAGGGAAATCCAGGCCAGACTCCACTGAGCTATAACAATAGATTCCTGAAGCACCAGTTTCAAGCCCACGCTATGATTTTTTGGAAGTGCACATACCACTTTCCCAGCACATCAATTAATTGTCTTGATATCCTGTCCATTCTCGTTCTGACAGCCCAGCATCTCAGAGACCCTCTGTCTAGAATAGCTTAAGACTTTCAGCCTAGCAGCTGAAGACTTACTCTCACAGGCAGGCCGGGTGCCTATCACACGAGTCCCAGGCACTTCCTCTCCACTGTGTCCAAGGACACACCAGCAACTGTTCTGGGTCAAGTCACACTGCACTGGGGAGAAGCCCTCGTCCTGTGCCTCACAGTCTGGAGTGTAGCCAGGGCCGACTTCTCTGGACAGGGCTGCACTCTTGAGGACCACACAGAGGCCTGGGCCTGTACAGAGACAAGTGAAGCGAACCATGCTCTGACCTTGCTTTCAGCATAGGCACAGCTGCCATATCCCTCCCTGTTACCCCTGTCATACTAGGCCAGCTGCTTGTGGGTCCCAGGGGTCTGTTCCCTGTCTCTCCCATTGCCTACCCCAGAGGGCCTCAGATCCTCAAAGGAGATTTCAGAGGTGAGCCACTAGAGAGAAGGATGATAAGGGTACTATATGAAGCTATGGACAGACCCAAGTCAGTAACCAGAGGCCTACAAAGCCTTTCAGGAAACTACTGGAGGTCTGTGAAAATCTACTGAAGAGGAATAGGGAGGGATAGATACCTTATAGGCAGTTGAGTCACACTGCACAGAAGTCTGAGAGAGAGAGAGACAGAGACAGAGAGAGAGAAAGAGAGAGAGATAGAGAGAGCAAGCAGTCTCTTTAAGTGCTAACCACACTTTGCTACAAGATTTCAGGTGCAAGCAATGACAAAGTGAGAGAAATGAAAGAGGCCACACAAAAGTCTATTGTGGGAACCTTGTGTGATGCCAAAAAGCCCAGGGTTGGCCTTGGGAACGTGGTGAGCACATGAAACAGAGCTGTGGGGTCAAGCAGTGCATGCGGTGGCCCAGAGGTATATGGCCCCCAAAGTACCAGCACTCCCATAGGCAGGGACAGATGCCGAGCAGTGATAGCCCCTAGTGCTTCTTGGTTCCAGAGCACAGCCAGCTCTTGGCTACACTGGCTTTTCTGAGATCCTTCAAGGTGGGAAAGAGCACCTGTTCTGTAGATGAGAAAGCTGAAGCACATTTGGATCAGGAGCTGTCTCCCAGCTGTGGAGGTGGCACAGCTGAGTCTCTGCTTTAGGACAACAAGGGGGAGGGATGGTTACTCACACTGAGGACTGTCATTTGTGTTTGGTAGCATCACTTCTCCTGAGGCTGGGTCCACACACCAAGCTCCTGTTCCTGCTGTCTGCTGTCTGGCGTACTCTCCCGTCTGCAATAAAGCCATGCTTATTTCACTACATGCAAGGTTTCGCAGTTCACTCGTTGGTGGGAGAAAGTCTTGCAACAAGAATGTCCCATCCTAAACAACCAGTGAGAGTTTCTCCAGACAAAAAAAAAAAAAAAAAAAAAGGTTGTCCAGGAGGGGGCCAATGCCCTATTCAAACTTTATGGCCACGCTCTACTTGTTGGTTACCAAGGAAAGAAAAGTTGTGCCATGTGAGATCAGGGAAAGCTGAGTCTTCTGAGATGTGAGATAGTGGAGAAGTGTCCCAGAGCTAGAGAGTAGCAGGACTGCAACATGCCCACATCATCGATCTCCCCACTGCCCAGAACCAACTCCACACATTCCAGAAATTACTTTTAGTATGGAACCTCAAAGAATCCCTAACTGTAACTAATAATGCAGGTATGCCCTAAGACAGTGACCCAAGTCCTACCTTTTGTTGGGGACCCACAAACAGGACCTATCACTGTTGGCTCCTCCTTGCCTGTCCTATCCTGAGTCAGCAGGGTTTTCACACCTGACACTTGAACTACCTAAGTCTCAGTTTCCCAGTCTAAAAAGCCAGGAAACTGGACTAGATTGATCCTTTCTTTGTGTGTGTGTGTGTGTGTGTACATGTGTGTATAGATAATGCAAAGACACATTTGTGTGTGCATAGAGGTGAAAGGCTGCTGTTCCTCAGGTGTCATGAACTTTCTACTTTTAGCCAATATATATTGGCTTGGAACTTCCAAGTAGGTTAGCTTAGCTGGCTGGGAACCCTGGGCATCTACCTATCTCTACTTCCTCAGTACTGGGATTTTAAGTAAGGCACTATGATGTTCAGATTTTGCTATATGGGTTCTAGGAAAGAAGCAGAGATCTTCATGTGTGTAAGGCAAGCACTTTACACACTAATGTATCTCTCCAGGCCTGAACCCAGAGCACTTTGACTCTAGGAACTCCTTCAGCAGGGAAGTCCCCTGTCCTGCTTCTGCAACCCAAAGCCCTGAGCTCAGAGGCATGATCTGGAGAAAAGCATTATCCAGCAGAGCGTGCTGAGTGCTGCGTTCATTGGCTGTCGCTTGCTGGCTTTATGCTATGCTATAACTGGTCTATGCTATAATGTGGTTAATAACACCACATTTACCCAATATCCCCAGGAGACTCATAAACACCTTCACCCCAGGGGAGTCACAGAAACCACAAGCACTCAGAAAGGAGGAGACTCTGCATCATTCTACACACAGAGAGATCAGGTGGCATGCTTCTGGCCACAAAACTGCAGAGGTAAGATTCAAACTCAGAAGGGCTGAGGGAGCCCTATGGGAGAAAATTAAAATTGAGAATACCAGTCTCGATTCACTGAATAGAGTCTCGCTCTCAGTTAACTACCAATCCTTGGAAGAGAATGGAGGCTAAAGATTCAGATATCAGTTTGGGTAGTGAGGATCTTGGCTGTTGTTTTACTAGTATAGTAGCTGGCAAGAACCTATATAATCTAGAAACCACCAGGTCACATGCCAGAACCACCCTCTCTGCCTTCAGAAGCCATAGTCCTGCATTTCCTTTCTCAGGAGAATAGCTGTGCTGGGGACATTGGGCTAGCTTCTCTCCAGAGAAAGGTGAATTGTTAGCCGAGATAAAAGATTAAACCATGTTGGCAAATTTCTCTACAAATTAATTAATAAGAGGACCTCATTCATGGAACCCCAGGATAATCACGATATTGCTCAGCATTACATGTCTTTATGAATTTTTATGCTGCCAATTTCATCTGAGTTTTTCCTGTGAGTTTTATACTAAGATGAATGAACTAGAAATCTAGGAAGTCCACCTTCAGCCAAAGGAGGCCAGTGTCAGTGTCAGCTTCCTTCCTTGTCTCCTTCCTGTGTCCACAGAAGCTCACCTGTAGGCAGGCAGGTATATACAGATCTCTTGGATGTGGGTTTCTTTGGGGTCCAGCCTGTTTCCATGCAGAAAGTAGCCCATTGGCTCGGGATAGCTCACAGCTTGTGGGGCCTGTGGGAGAGAGGGGCTATGAACAGATGGCTGTGGAGTCAAGAGAAGGTAGGCAGCATCGGCTAACCCCAGACTTTAGACCAGTAGATATGTGGTTCACAAAGCTATACCCTCAAGAGAGGCAGGCTGAAATTTATAGACACATGTGGGATATATTTGGTGGCTTTCAGAGGTCAAGCAGGCCACTGATGGTTCAGGAGTGACCTTCAGTAGGAGGCTGGGCTGCAGAAATACATGTGAGATAGTGATGTAACTACAGTAGTTGGAGCTGCCCTGGAGCCAGGGCACAGGGATCAAAGCCAAGCTCTGTTGCCTGTCTTGGCTCTTCCTGGTACATCTCCAGTGAGGGCACCAAAATGGAAGGCCTAAAGTGAGCCCCAGAACTAGGACATAAAAAGAAATCGGTCCAAGGCATTCTCAGAGACTGGTCTAAAGGACTAGACTGTAGAGTCCCCCTCAGTTGCATGACCAAGCTGGGTTGAGCAGCATAGATGCCATTCTAGAAGTCAGACTGAAGATTCCCATGGGCTTTACTTACACTGGGGCATCCGTGAGGAGCGTGCTGCTGTCAGTGAGTCTGGGATAAACTCTCCCTGCCCATCCACACACCAGCAGTGTCCTGGAAAAGAGCCATACCCCATAAGCCCAGGAAGCATGCTGGGGACTCTCTTAAAACTTCTGTTTTGCATTCATAGCAATGCCAGCATGGTAGCCTGTCTGGCCCAGGAGCCCTGCCTAATTCTGTTCACAATCACAGGACTTAGCATCCAACACTCCCAGCAAATGAGCATTTCACCTCCACGTTGACTGGAGGACCCTGCTTCTCTTACACAGGGGAGACAGCTGGTAGTAGAGAAGGTAATGGTTTGTCCTAGTTGCTAAAGAGGGGCCCAACAATATGGACCACTTGCCTCCCACTGTAGGACTCTTTCCTTTAAATATTCATCTGCCTTCCCAAAGTTTCCTTACCGGTCCCAGCATGGCACTGCATGGGCTCCCAGCCTCCAAGAATATTGCACTGTGGCACGTAGGGCCCTAACCACAGAAGACTGGCTGCTCCATCGGACTCTCCCAGGGAAGCACGGAGACTCTGATAAAAAGTCAAGGCTAGAGACGCAGGGGAGAAAAAACAGAATGTGACAGCTGCCTTATGTGCTCTGTCCTGAGATAAGCTGAGCACATCTCTCTCTGAATAGCCTTCTTAGAACACGACAATGTTCCAACATTAAATTTTGCTTAGCCTCTTGGATAGCCAGGAGGCACTCAGCATATCATCCCAGATCATCCTATGACAATGAGCTCTAGACTGCATTTGGAGGACTCTCTACATCACCGGTAACTTTGTAGAGAGTTGATTAGGCTGGTGAGTGGCTTCATTCCCAAGGGATATACTTTACTCTAAAGAAGAATCATAAGGATCCAAAGGAATGTTGCAGATATTAGGTGTGTCAACTTTTTGTCACTGGGCCACACCATTGTGGTCTACAAAGTTCAGTCTCAAGAGCTACACAGTTGAGCTACCAAAATAAGATTACATATGTGTCTCATAATACTTTGAGTAAGTTTATGGGTTTTTGTTGGGTCCATTCCTAGTTATCCTAGAACACATGTGGACTAAAGAGCTGCAAGTTGGACATGCCTGGAAAGGTTTAACCAAATTATTTACATGTTTTTCAAGTATTAGTAGGGACAAAATTGAGACAGACAAAAAACTACTTAGCCAAGATCTCACAACAAGATATGGAGGGCAGGCTTTGGCCACATGTAGTTGACTCACCACAGCTCTGCCACCCTTTCATGGCTCCTCTTCTCAGTGCTTACCACCACTCCATACATCACATGTACTGATCTGGTTTGTGTATGTTTTCCACTTCTGGGCTCATATTTAGAAGCCTCGGTACAGAACCTGGCTCACAATGTCCACTGAAAAAAAGTCACTGGCCTAGATAGGATGGTGCCCACCTGTAATCCTAACTTCTGGGGAAACAGAGGCCAGAGGGTCTCAAATTGCAGACTAGCCAGAGCTATAGAGTGAACTCTGAGGAAGAGAGAGAATAAAGAGCAGCAATGTGAGTGATGAGCAGGCCATGGGTATAAAGAAAGGTGAGAAAGGCAAAGAATGTGTTTTGGCCTCCAGAACAGTTGTCTGGTGAGGGAGAGGGGCAAAAACAGATTGATTTTTGAGATCCTTCTCTGAGGTTAGAACAAAGACACCATACCTAAGTCAACACCAGATACCATCAGGGGAAGGCGAGGAGGTTCCAGCTTGTTGCAGGGAATTCACTTTGACATCACATAATTGTTATCAGGGAGGAGGGCAGCCCAGACCCCAAGATCACTGAGAAAGGGTGGGGACTCAGACAAGGCTGAGAGAGAGAAGGATCTCAGATTCTCTAGAGGTGGGGCTCAATGAGAGCTCATTGGGGTTAGAGCCTCTTGCCAGAGCAGGCTGTAGGCAGAGGAAGGATACTGTCTAAGCCAGATCTTGGCACTGGCTTCACTGGAACACTGCACTGGAACAGCACTGACTGCAGCTGAGCAGGGCACAGGACACTAATCATATGCGCGAGGCTACTAGGCTTCCCAACCCAGGTTCCATAGTTAGCAGATGGGTGAACCCAGGCCAGTGACTAAGCCAGGGACTCAACTTCTCTATGTAAAGAACCACAGGTAGTATTCTAGTTTTGTTCTGAAATTAACACAATTAGAATGAACACAATGGCCCAATCATGTACTTGACATGCAAGTGCCTGGTCACGGGCTAGGTTTAAGCACTATGTGGCTGTTGCTAGGGCAGAGTACTACGTTCCTCTGTCACATTCAGAGATGACACAGCCTTTGGGTCCTGCTCTCAGAATTCCCTGAGCTCACATGAGCAATGGGTCCTCAGTAAAGGGGTCATCTTCCTTCTCCTTTCCCAAAGCCTTGGGCATAAAAGGCAACTTTAAGGTAAACCAAGGGTTGAGGACATATGGGGCCTTTTAACAAGACTGTGGCTTTATAAGGACTGCAGGGGCATCTGCATACGGAGTGTGAAGGCCCACAGTGTCTCTGCTGAGGGATCACAGACCCTTTAGTGAAAGCTTTGGAGATGGTCACAGGACCACTCTGTCTTTCCAAGAACCTGGTGGCCCCATGGCAACCAAGTTAAGTCCTGGAGAGTCATTTACAAGCTCTTGCTTCCCCCAAAGAAATGGATTGAGACTTTCAACACAACACTCACTGGACTGAGCAGCCAAATGAATGGCATATTCCCCCCCTCGTAGAAACTTCTCAGAAAAAGCCTCCCGGGATGGGTAGAGAGGAGGAAGACCAAGCTCTTCATTGGCCAACTGGATTCCCTTGGCCACTAAGAAAGTCTCTCCCAGTGGAAAGGAAGAACCATTGGAAGCTGAGACAATCTCTTCTGTTTCCTTAATAAACTCCATGACACGAAGTTTCACTTCCTCACAGGGGCCAGGACCTAGGGCAACACAAAGAGCAAAGGTGGATTCAGTAACCAGGTCTTGCTCTTCTTGCTTTTTTTTCCTTGACCCCATTCAGTCAGCCTTTGTGGGGAAACAGGCAGAAGATAGGTGCTATGCAATCTCCACACCATGCCAGACTCCTACTTAGTACATTCACGTGATCTAACTTAATCTGGTTCCACTTGCTCCCACAAGCCCAAGTTTCATTTCATGTACTGTCCTCACAGAGGAACAACATCGTTTAGAAAGGGTTTAAATTGGCTTATAACTCTAGGCCACAGCCTGTAATTGAGGGATGTTGAAACAGAAACTCAACAGGAACACAAAGTCAGCCCTCTGACCAAAAATCTTCCTTCAGAAGTGCAGCAGGAGCCACAGAGGATTGTGTTTGGTGACTGACAAGCAACATATGCTTAGCTAGCTTTTGAATACAGTTTGGTACCACCTGCCTAGAGAATGGTACTGCCTAAGATAGGCTGGGCCCTGCTGTATATATTAACAATCAAGACAATACCCCGATGGGCCAATTGATTTAGGCATTTCCTCAATTGAGATTTTCTTCCCATACAATTCCAGGTGGTGCCAAATTGGCAATTAAAGCTAACTTGGACATCATGATATAGGACAGAAACTGAGGCACGCAGAAGTCATCTAATTTGAGGAAGTTCCTCACTAGACAGTTAATTCAGATTTGCTAGAGGTTATCACTCTACAAACATTGATCTGAGTCACCTATCTCTTGGATGGTACAGGAAGATGGGTAGGTGGATGGATGGTTGGGTAGATGGGGGCTTGGGCAGATAGACATGAAGAATGAATGGACAGATAACTGTTGCCATGGCTCCCAGAAATGCTCTGGTCCTACCAAGGCTTTCCCACCAGAAAGTCTTTTCAAAGCAGACATGAAATTGAGTCTCTACATGAGTTAACTCACATGTTGGGATTTCGCCTGGCTTAGTCCGAGTTCCATCCAGTTCCTGACCAGCCTCATCCACACACCAGCAGCTCCTGAGGTTGAAATGTGCCAGAGGCATGCTAAAGTCTGAGTAGGGCCCTGGGTATTGGCTGAGCTGGCCATTTAGAATCTGCCAAAAGATGTATGGATCCAGGAAAATGTTCTCCTCAGGCTGAGTTGGGGCTCCCTCCAGCACTACCTGTGGAACATCTCTAAGGGAAGGGTACTGTGCTAGCACCGGGAAGATGCCTTGCTGGCCAGCCTCATAAAGACTTTGAAGAAAGATACTGAAGTTTCTGGAAGCTGCTTCTCTGTAGCTCATGATCTTCATCAGTTGTGTGGCTGGGGTCAGTTCCTGGTCTTCACTGTTCTGAGTGTTCCATCGTTCATACCACTCAAAAACTTGCTCGGGGGGTCCATCACACTGCACACGCCTCCACTGCCCACTGACACTGCATTGTGGGATGTAGACAGTGGAGAGGGAGGACAGCATGCTTGAGTTAGAGAGCAGGATCTGCACTGCCCCAAGGAAAGCTTGTTCAGCACGTAACTGACAGACACTGGGACCTGGAGAAGAACAATGAGCAGATATTAAATAAATTGAATAGGCCAGAAAGATCAAGGTGACTGCTTAACTATCAGTAGCAGAAACCTTAATAGTCCTAAATTCATGAATGGCATTCAACCTGGTGACTAACCCAGGTACTGACATGACCGGTGCCACAGAAATGTATGTGGCACTTTCTGTCATATGTGTGTATGTATGTGTTTAAGCACATGTATGGAGAATATGTTTAAGAATATGTGGAGGCCAGAGGCTGCTGTAAGATGTCTTTTCAATCACTCTATCTTACTGTTTTAGACAGGATCTCTCACTAAGCCTGAAGCTTTCCAATTTAGACAGACAGGCTGGCCAGTGAGCTAGCCCCAGCTCCACCTGTTTCTACCTTTCCCATGCTCACAGAACTGGGGTTACAAATGTGCATTACCTATCATGATTTTAGGTGGACGCAAGCAAAGATCAATATGTTTGTGCAGCAAGTTTTACCAGCTGAGTCATCTTCCTAGCTCAGGTATGTGCACTTTCTTAATAACAAGCAAATATCTCTATTTGCTCATTAGAATGGCTAATACTGTCCAGGTTTCCATGGATAATATTTAGCTAAAGTAACTATTCCATTACCTCAAGTTTGCTCTTTAGTCAAGAGCAAACTCAGTTTCTTACAATGTATGAAGTTCTGGCCTAAACAGAGACTCAAGAATCTTTAAATTAAATGCCTATCAGACTTACACTGCTTGGGTTCACCAATTTTACTTCGTGTTCCAGGAATAGCCTGACCTTCAGCATCAACGCAGTAACATTCTGAGTTGAAGCACTGGACCGGCAGGAAATAGCCCTCACTACTACATGTAGGGACAAAGAAGCTGGAGCCAGCAGGTTGACTGCCTGCGAGGCTTTGCATCTGAGCCCTTTGCTTCTCACACGTGGTGGGGCACCTTGGGCGTCCACCTCTGACTCTTGAGCCATCGAGTTCTTTGCCTTGGGAATCCACACACCAGCAATCTCCAGCATAACACTGGATATCCTCATAGCTTCCTTCGCCAGTGCATGATGGGACAAAAAGGCTTCCAGGTGTCTGTTTGCAGGCTTGAGCACTGAACACTGTTTCCATCACATCTCCTAAGTCCCTCGCTATATCTTCAGGCACAGAAATAGCACGCTGCAAGAAAACAAGAAACTCTGGAAGTTCCAGGAGAGAAGCAAGGAATTTTAAGGCATTTTGATTCTCTTGTAGGTTGACTTTGAAGCCAAAGGTACCCACAACTGGTTTATTCATAGCAACTGTCTTTTCAAAGACACGGGGAGTTTCTGGGGTAGAACTGGACTCCAGTCCTACAGGGGCTACATCAGTTGCTCTGTCTCCATTCTGGAATCCTGGGAGGCCAAGCTGCTGGAAAAACTGACTAAAGTTAAATGTGCTTCTTGTACCAAGGGCTCCCGACAAGTTAAACTGGGCAGCATTCACCAAAAATGTCCCTCCAAAGAGGTTTTGCTGGAGTCGCTTGGGGTTGATGGTGAACTGAAGAGCAAGACCTGCCAGCTCTCGGGAGGGAAAAATTGTTCTCATGGCTTCTCTGAGTAGATATCCTGATGCAGAAAGCTGTTGGTATTGCTCCACAGCCATAGAACGTAGAAGCCCGGAGTCAACAAAGAGTGCCTTGATTGTAGGTGGGCAGGATGTGTCCAGTCTGACACCACTCACGAAGACCGACCTGTCCTCAGAAGACAAGTCCTGTGGGTTGATGTAGCCTGGGGTTCCAAAGTAGAGCCTAGACAAGGCCTGTTGTCTTTCCGAGGCACATGACTGGTCTTCGGCTGCATGAGACAGTAAAAACCATAGTTAGCAGAGCAAATGGTCCTAAGGATCCTCCCTTTGCCATGTCCCCATGTCTCTGGTAGTAAGATTTCTAAAGTTCACACCGCACTGTAGACCATTTCCTTTTTTGTTTGTTTGGGTTTTTGTGTTGTTGTTATTTGTCTATTTGTTTGTTTGTTTGTTTGTTTGTTCTCTGCGTAGGTTTGTCTGTCCTGAAATTCACTAGGTAGACCAGGCTGGCCTGGAACTCAGAGATCTGCCTGCCTCTGCCTCCAGAGTTCTAGGATTAAAGGAATGTGACACCACCACCTGGATTATTTCCTTTTTTTTTTTTTCGTCTTCCCTTCTCCCTCGAGCTGCCTAGTGGAGCTAGTTCTGAGGGTGAGTATTCCTGTCCCCATGACCACTTGGCCATCTTACACTAGCTTGATGCTTTTCTACAGCAAGTCTATGGGACACCAGCCCATTTTCTGAAATCCAGGTCACACTTGCATTGGTCTGAATGGTGTCTTTTAATTTTTTTTTTCTACATGGGGTCCCTAAATGTGAATTGAAAGCAAGGTCTTGGTAGACATAATAAAGTTAAGATGAGGTCATCTAGACTAAGGTAAGCTAGAAATCCAATGGTTGGTATCTCTATAAGAAGAGACAGGAAAGAGGCCATGTGAGGCTCAAAACAAACAGACTGGTGTGCCAGATGTAGTCTTGAAGCCAAAGAACACCACAATAGTCAAAGAGAGTTTGGATGGCCCTGTCTCCACCTTGACTTCTAAATTCCAGTGTGAGAACTGTGAGAGAACACATTTCTGCTGTGAGGCATCCACTGTGTAGCGATTGGTTCTGGCAGCCTTAGGAGCCCAGTTTGCTAACAAAGTCCCATTTGTGTTGCTAAGCTTCTGCTTCCCACCTCTCTCTTGCTGGAATTCTCAATGGACTTTAATGCTGTACCATATGCTCTTCCTGTGACTCTGATTCCTCTGGTGTGTGGTCTTGTCCAGTTTACAGTCTCTTCAGAATGAGACTTGTGCCAGCAATGCTGGTAGTGCTTTGAATAAGAAACACTTTCTTTCCTGTATTGTGGTATGTAATATTAAAAACACAGCATATTCCATTACTGTAGTATTTTCTATATAATAACACAAAAGAGCTGCCCCAGCAAGCACACTTAGGGAACCCCTTGGGTTTCTTGTCCTTTCTGTGAAATTGCTATTGAAAAAGATAAGTGACTTAGTCAACTCTGTGCATGGTCAAGACAATCTGTGTAAGTGTCCTTGGGAGGAAAAACAAAAACAAAAACAGGATGCAAACAGCATCTGGTTGTCTTCACATAGGTGGACATAAGCAAGCTCCATTCTCCAACATAAATCCACAAATCTTAGGGGACCTTCTAAAACACCACCACACTCTCAACTTGTAAAAATAAGTCTTTCCTCTTGATTCACACAGATGCCAGAAAGGAAGCCAGCCAATTTCCCTCTGTAACTAGGCAACAGAGAAAGAACTGGAACGTGTAGAGGGGTGTGTGTGTGTGTGTGTGTGTGTGTGTGTGTGTGTGTGTGTGTGTG
>NW_026596079.1:9965817-9970429 GCF_907164565.1 Psammomys obesus
GTGTGTGTGTGTGTGTGTGTGTGTGTGTGTGTGTGTGTGTGTGTGTGTCTGTTGGCAACATACAAAGCTGAACAGCAAGGCCATGGCGTCCTGTAATTGACATCACAGGAGGTGTGAAGCGATTGCATGGTTTTGCTTTCCTGCATACACTGAGAACTGAGCCCCTCCACACATTTGTTAGTTACTGCTGTTAAGGGCAAACAGAGTGAAAGCCTAAGACCCACGCACACAGTTCTGGCTTTAACTTGGAAAGACACGATTCTTCGTTTTCATCCAAGGGCTACAGGATGCAACGTTCTCTAGGTTTTGATGCAACTGGGTGGTGTTTGCAAATACTTCCAAGGCAAGGCCTTAAACTTTTTTTTTTAATGACACCTGTACGTTCACCAAACAATATGAAGAATACCTAAAGTGTCAAGTGTACAGAATTTGAAGGATTTCATGGGACTTGTTGTATCAAAATTCATTTCCATCTACTTTGAAGCCATGAGATTTGAGTTCTGTACTGTTTCAAGGTTTAGCTCTCCTGGTTGGAAGCCTGTGAGGTCCTGCATTTCTCCCTCCCCCATTGCCACACCCTTCCCAATCCCTGGGGCCTTACTGAGATGCCTATTGATAGGCTCCTGCCCTCCTCTGCCTTAGTACACCAGCTAGACTGAAGTCCTCCCCAGATGCACCTTTCTTCTCAGAACCACAGAATATGCTACTGTAGCAAAAGTGTCCCAGTAAGTGCCACTGGTTGAGATGGGGCCACACTGGATAAAGAATTCTTAGTCCAACCCAATTTATATTCTTTTAAAAACAGACAAGAAGACATAGGGAAGGTGGCATAGATTGGAGCAGGGAGCCAAAGGACAGCTTGCCTCCACCAGAGCAGGGAGGCAAGAGAGGCTCCTGATGCAACCTACAGAACAGGCTCTGCTCCCACTTAGGTTTTTGATTTCCAGTCTTCAGACCTATAAGCTGGTGCTTGAGCTTTGGTTGTTGTAAGGGACCCAGTTTTGTATTCATATGGGACAACAGCCCTAGGGAGTCATGACTTCTCCACTATCTTTCCTAAGTACACGGAGGTGACTTTTTTTTAAACTTTTATTAATTACACTTTATTCATTTTGTATCCCCCCATAAGCCCCTCTGTCCTCCCCTCCCGGTCACACCCTCCCCCCCTTTCTGCATGCATGCCCCTCCCCAAGTCCACTGATAGCGGAGGTGACTTTTTAATTGGCTGCCTTATCTCAGGCCCAAGGCTTCCTCCAACTCCTGTCCTATCACTGCTGGAAAGTATAAATCTCACACACAGCCCAACAGACCTCTCAGGATGAACCTCATAGGAGCCTCCCTTTCCTACAGCATGAAGCCTAAGCCTTGGTTATGAGAAGGGATGCGGTCTTGTTCCTTTTTGCCTCTCCCTACCCCAGAGTCAAAAAATACACCCCATACTTCAAAATTATCTCCACCATCCTTGCAGGGCCAGGGCCTATAGGACGAGCCTTGGTTACAGACACTCTGAGTTACTGTCCTTCACCCATGAAGCCTTCCTCAGTGCTTTGAAATAGTATTCCCCTACTTTGCCTTGGTGCTCCGTCAGCTGCCTGTACACATTCCTCCCACAGCACATGAAGACTCAGTTCTCTTTTCCTTTTTTTTTTCTTTTTTCTTTTTTTTTTTTTTTTTTTTTTTTGTTATTTATAAGTCCCTGGTATTCCTTAGGTTTTCTGAGGAAGTAACTATGTCTGACACAGGAACAAAAAACTACTGCAAGTTAATAGCAGTATCCTGTCTTCAGTCATATACAGCTTGAAGGACCTCTGGGGGACGTCCAGTCATCAGTTAATTAGTGAGCTCCTGAGAGACAGGCTCTGTGGAGAGGAGAACGTTCACCCCTAAGAGAACACTTACCACAAGATGGTGGCTGCCCTTGCTGCCGAGTGCCAGGGATCTCTATTCCCTGAGCATCTACACACCAGCACATCCCTTCCGTCTGGCACTGTACTGCTTGGTAGTCCCCACTTCTGTGGCAGCTCGGAATGTATGAGTGACCAAAGCTAGTGGCAGCAAACTGTTCTACTTCACACTTGGTGGGGCCTAGAAGAGACCACACAGCAAAGGAGATAAGCGTGAGTAAGTTCTGTGTGTCCACAGCCTGCATGGATATTTGCCGTCCCAGAGCTAAATCCCTAAACTTACTTTGGTGCAACAGCTGTGTGGATGTAAGCTCATATCTGTTACTAGCTAGTTACTTACATCGGAATCTTCCAGAGATGACTAACTGAATGGCCAGGAAGCGTCTCTGCAATATCCGGTACATGGTGCTTTGAGTGAAGGTGGAGGTCCGGTCCAAGCCAGCAAAAATGGTGTCATAAATTTCATCCAGTAGCAACTCCAAACCTGAGCAAATGCAGATATCATTTCTGGGATGGGCTCCCCAGGAAAGAAAGTTCTAGCCTTGCTGAGATAGCAGATGTCAGAATGTCAGAGTCTGTGCCAGCAGCATTATGCAGTGGGTCCAGGTATGTCCATCCTTTCTTTAGACATTGCAAGTTGTCATCACTTACAAAGTTCATGCTCGAAAACCACGCAACGGAGTTACAAAACAATAGAAATGGTGACAATGTTTCAAGTAGGTTTGTGGTTTTTATAGGGCCACATCTGGGCCATAGGTTGGACATGCCAGGAATAGTACTTTAATAGTTTACAAAGTCAGGGCTGCTGTTGTTGCTGTGTGGGTTTGAAAGCACAGAGGAATGTTTCCTAGGGAATGAGGCTGAAAACCTGTCCTGTCTTCCACTTATCACTAAGCAAGGTGAGCACCTCTTTCAGCCTGCAGAGACACCAACACGAGCAAGCAGGAACTTCAGCAGAGTACCAGAGACGCAATCTGGCTAAGGCTGTGTCTTCTTCCACACCCATAACAACCTAACAAGGATGTAGCATGCCAGTGCTATTTTTGCCTTAGGCACTAGACTCCAAGAATTACACTTGATCCCTTCACATTGCCAGAAGTGTGGCTGATTACCTGTCTCAGCCAGCTCCCGCCCCTGGCTGTCAGCACAATAGCAGTACCCAGACACTTCAGGGAACCTGCTCCGGAAGGAACTGAAGGTCACAAATGCATCTGGAAACCTGACAGAAAGGAAGATGCCTGGTCACCATTTCATAAACGATGACTCATCCTTGATCAAAATCAATGGGGCAGAGGCCTCAGCTGGGAAACTGCATTTGCAGCTCTTCGCTATGTTGGCTTAACTTAGCCAGAGCAAGGTTAGACTATGCTTAACTAGCTTATACCAATTAGCCCTTTTTCTCATGTGTGGCATTTGGGCATTCGGTATTCACACACCTGTCTCGGAGGACCAGAGAGAAAGCAAATCATGAGTACTACATCAGCTTCTCCAACAGAGCAACAGCAGAGTCCAAAGGCCAGATTTGTGTTACAAGTATATGGCAGGAGGCAGAGGGTCTCGTTTTGTGAGAGCAACTGCTTCCAGAGCTTTCTACAGTTTTTAAGAGCTTGTGAAGAAGAAGCCAGATTCTGTTGCAGGAGATCTGTAAGGAGGAAAAGTTTCCATTCCATCATTAAGTGCTACAAAATCCAAACTATTTCACCATTTGTCCCCGTAAGCTGAAGAAACGCTTGTCTTTCCTGGAGAAGGCTAAATGGAGCCCATTTTCTGGGTCCCCATTTTTGCATTTGAGGAGACTAAAGTACTAAGAGTCATTGAAGCCATCCTCCCATGGACAACGAGGTAGTCAGCAGAGAATTTTTCTTCTTTATTCAATACCAGGAGATGTTTCATGTCCTATGTAACTAGTGGATTACGTTCAGGTGAACGCTTCTACCTGTGTCTGAAAACCTCTGGCCTATGTGGCTCTCCACACACAGAGTCCTACTGCTACACAGTAACTTCTAGCAGAATGCTAAAACAACCTGCACATCCAATGGTGGTGAAATGAAGTGAATTATATTTGAATTATATTAACCCCCCCCAAATACTACCGATGAGGGTGATACTCATTAAAGAGCATAAGGAAATATCATTGAAAATGGAAAAGTATAAGACAGCAAATACATCATAATAATTACCACAAAAATTCAGCTCTGAAAGGCAATGTTTTGGGGAGCACTTTCCAGTTCTGAAGATGCAGAGACCCAAGTATTAGTTCACTCACACGGAAGATGTGCGCACGATATCAACTGGTTCGTTCCTTACCCGAGGTAACTCTAGAGTCCAAAGGCCAAATTTGCCTTAGAAATACATGAAAGTGCTATGGAATTACAATTCTGTTACAATGTTGCTTGTCCATTATTGTGGGCTTGTGGTTTATGTGGAAATGAGGGCTGTCATAAGTGGATTGAAAAAGTAGAAAGGAAAAGCTCCGTTTGCTTTGTTTCCACAGAAAGGGGATATATAATTTTAAAGTTTTCCAGGCAGTGGTGGTGCACATCTTAATCCCAATACTTGGGAGAAAGAGGCAGGTGGATCCCTATAAGAGTGAGACCAGCCTGATCTATAAGCTGAGTTCCAGGATAGCCAGGGCTACACAGAGAAACCCTACCTCAAAACGAAAGAAAGAAAGAAAGAAAGAAAGAAAGAAAGAAAGAAAGAAAGAA
>NW_026596079.1:9970439-10060321 GCF_907164565.1 Psammomys obesus
AAGAAAGAAAGAAAGAAAGAAAGAAAGAAAGAAAGAAAGAAAGAAAGTTCATTCATTGGAAACTGGGATAATTTGGTTATAAAAGTGGTAATGATAGTAAAATAATTGCTTCTATTTGTTAAGCCCTGCTTTGCAAAAGACAACTGCAAAAGCGCCCACTATTCATCCACTCATTAATGCTCCTTACAAGGTATTTGTATGGTTTTTATCTTATTTTGAGATGAAGACGGTGAGAAATTTGGGCTGGCCTCCTGGCCTAATGGTAGTACCTTGATTTACATCTGGCTCTACCCAACATCTGATCCCTGTGTGCACTAACAGTGTGCATTGGGCTTGGTTCCTGTCTCATGTCCTTTAATACACGTGTCTGTTGTGAGGTTATTCTGTGAGTGCTCCATGCCTCACTTACCCTGACATCTAAGAGGTGTTGAAGGACACATGACATACCAGTCCCCCAGATACTGAGAGGGATCAGACATCCACTCCAGCAAATGGCACAGATGTTTAAATTACCCTACAACATGAAGTGCTGAGGCAACCAAAGCCCCCCCGCCCCAACCCAGGGGAAGGCATGACTCTCCAAGGTTTTTGCAGAATTTCTATTCTGCCATTTAATAGTCAAAGCCCCCTTCTTGGAGTTGCTGGTCTTATGAACAGACCAGTACAAACTATTGCTCTCTTTGTGGCCTCTCTTGATCTCTTCCCCTTCCTGCATGTCTGCATACTAAGAGTCTCTCCCTGACTTCAGCGAGGGAAAGGGTCCTTCCACCCTCTCAGGACTGTTTCCTGGTGGTCTACTATTGCCACTACCTAGGACTGCCCTCAGTGCCTGTGGAGCAGACCTCGTGCCTCCGTGATCCTCTCTCCATCAATTCTGTGTTCAATGAGAAGGCCTGGGAACCTTGAGTAAGTGTGGCAGAACTCTTGCCCTGGCTTGCCATATTTATTGTCATTATTAATATTACTCAAGAGCAGTAATAAGCAATGTGTATTGGCAGGAGGGGATTGCCAAGCTATATAGCCAAATATGGTTTTGATACTGTTCCTTTAGTAAGGACCCAAAGACCACAGCTCCTTCCATCTTTAATATAAAAAAAGAGGTATGTTTGCTGAGAAACTAGATTATTCTTAAAAATAATTTCTTCCCTGGCTGTAGTCAAAGCTCAGAGGCCTCTTACACTGCTATAACTTTAAAGAAAGATTGTTTTAGACAAGTCTTTGCCCTGTCTTATTTTCTCTTCTCACAATTTCTCCATGATTTCCATTAACATCCTTTATCCTGTTCTAGGCATATACAAAGAAAGGAGGAAGATAAAACTAACATGCTTAATGAATGAAAAAGTGTTTCATCTTGTGGGAAAGATCAAGTCTCACAATGACAAGAGCAGAACCCTTCAGAAGGAAAAAAAACTAGAGTAGAGGTGAGTGGTGTTCAGCTTGAGCCTCCCCAGACTTAGAGCGATTGCAAATGGAGCCCTGTGAAATCTGGGTGGCTGGTTATTTACAGGTTATTTACATTCATGCCTCTGTCTCCCTTGCAACACTCTCCACATTGTTAGGTTCTCTTATTCTTCCCATGGGCAGGCCTCCGGAAACCTAACCTGCAACTAACACACTAATAAAGTTAACAATCTGCCAGTTCTCTCCTGCACTGGAGCAGATAGTCCTTAGGAGATGGCCACACACAGCATAGCATGGTAACCAAGTTAAATTGACTACCAATAGGTGGCCTTAAAGGTGACCAGATGATCTTTCTGTGAGGATTTTCCCATAGTCCTCCATATACCAATTACAATGATGTCAAGGGGCTCCTGACTCCTTCCACAAGATAACAGATGTGCTACAGCATTTCAGGTGAAGCTTGTTGCTAAGCAGGCAGGGCAAGCGTAGTAACTAATGACGGGTTGATACAAGAATTTTAAATATCTAAAACCTTGATAATGTCACCAGTTGTACTTCAAGTTCTGTAGGACTCCACCTGTAGCTTAGGGTAAGACAGAGTCCCACAGTCATGACCAGGTTGTGGCTGTAAAGAAAATGGGGCATCTCGAAGAGCCAGAATAGCTACTGCCTGTTCCAACGTGGCTTCTAAGTTTTTAGCCAAGTTGCTATAGTAAGTAATTGCCTTTCCTCGTAGGGAAAAAGGCCCTACAATGGCCAAGTTTAAGCACAAATCACGGTACAGTACATTAAAACCTCACAGGGGATTTGAAAGCACTGTTCCTGGTCTTGGGATTTCTAAGCCGCCCCCCTCCTCCGAAATAAGTCAGTTGTTTTTGCCACATCTCCAAGGAGTATTCCAGAGTCAAATCGTGGCTTTTTCCTCCCAAGTACATTTTCTACCGTCTACAGAGCCATCCCTGACTCTCCTCTCTCTCTCCTCCAGATGTTTCTTCCTCACATTTCTAAGTCCTGCGTGATAAATGTGTCTCCAGTAGAGCTCCGTCTCTTAAGCACCGTTGCTCCCTCCAGATGGAGCCACTATCATCTGGAACGTGGGACTTGGTGCATTCCCAGTACTCACTCACAGGATCTGGTAGTGTTTATGCAGGCCTTACCAGCTCGAATCCTCACCCTACTCCCAGGCCTTAATATGTTTGAGGCAATGTCAAGGACATACAGTAAAACAGATTGTAAACTGCTTATCTAAAATCCAACTACAACTGGCCTATATTATATCTGTCAACCCCAGGTGAGCTCAGCCTATTCAATGTGGATTCCACAGCTCCTTCCATTGGTCCAAAGGAGTCACTGGGCCTGGAGTGGCCAGATCTATAGAGTAACAGAAAATTTCTGATTACCCCTCAGCTTGCAATAATCAAATCAACCACCCAGCCGTTCCCATGATCTTTTCAGGGGAGAATTTGTTCAAAGATATGCTGAGAGAGAGAGAGAGAGAGAGAGAGAGAGAGAGAGAGAGAGAGCGCTCTCATTTCAGAAGTGAGTACTTTTGTTTGCATTAACAATGAAGACTTGATTCTCAACTTTTGTGTTTAACTAGACTGCCCTCTTGTGGCAGTTACGGTGAACTGAGCCTCAGAGGTCTTAAAGGTCTTAAAACTGGGGTTGTAGACCCACTGTGTCCAAAATTCTGTGTCTTATGCTGTGGGAGAAAAGAAATGAGTCATATATATACAGACAAGTGACAATTTTCTATAGACCTCTAAAGCCTACTATGCTTCCTAGAGTGGGTTCTTTAAATTCTTCCATGTTTCTTGGTTAATCACAGGTTATTTACTTTTAATCCCATCTGTATTAAAGCTGAAATCTATAACTCCTTGGATGCAGCTAGCCTTCAGTTGGATGTGAAGATGAGCATTCGGTTAGTTGGGCTGCCTGATGATTCTGTGCTCCCAGTTAAGCTAATTACTTAGTTGCCAGGGGTGAGAGTGAGGTGGGGAATCTAACCTACATTTCCTGAAACTGGATAATGCAAGAGAATTTCCTGAAGGTGAGCATGTTGGGATGATGCATGTTCTCAGTGGCTTTATAGGTGAAGTGTCAGGAGAGCTTAACCACAGCCCAGTGAACAGAGTACAAGTTCCATTTCCCAACGGCGAACACTGAGGAGGCTCTGGGAAGTTGAATGACCAGGTCACCTTGCAAAGCAGTGGCAGATGAAGACTGAAGGTGGCAGGGGTAAAGGCTGTGGGGCGGGATAGTACTAGAAACGGACAAAGCTGGCAGGAGTGAGGTGGCCAAACTCTGAGGGACCCAGGACACAGAAAGATTTGGTGCAAAGCAGATAGTTCAAAGCTAGCTTCTTAACCACATAAACAAATGCATACAACCTCTGACCTCAGTCTTTAAAGCCATATTGTGAAGTTTTGTATTCTAGGTTGAATGTATGAAATCACTGATAATGAATTTTGCAGGGTGTGATCTAATGAAAAGGCTAAGCTTCTAAAGTATTACGCAACTCAGATCAAGTTTGCCTATGGGAGCTGCACTTCGGTCATGGTCTGTGACCCCCTCTGGCACCACACATGGGAATGTTCTCTCTCACACGGCAACTGGCTGTTCTGGAAGGCAGCCATGTGGGGGCTCAGATTCTCCCTTGGCAGCGTTCACATAGGCTGGTGCTTTCTTTCATTGTGTTCAGAATGGTCTGACATTATGTAAAGTCTGAATGGCCCTTCACAATCATGGGCTGCTCTATAATAGCTGGACACTACCTGGATATTTGGGCTAGAGTGTATAAGGTGCTTCTCATTTTATATTTGTTATTTGAAGGGTAAAGTCCTGTACAGGTGCACGCACGTTTGGAACTTACAGAAATGCATGTGCATCACCAAACCCAGGCTCTCTAACGGGCTCTTTTCTCTTGGATAAGGTTGCCCTTTCTAGCCACTCTTCCACTGCAGCCCTCATCTCCTGTGTGGTCCTCAGCAGCTGTGTAGTCCTTCATATTACTCTCTGCTCCTGCTTCTATCCGGATCCAAGACACTCATCTGGTCATAGGATCATATGTAAAGAACCTTTTTCTTATTGTTTTTTTTTTTTTAAATAATTAAATCTGGTACTTACACTGGTCATTTTGGATTGTATTAGCATACCATGCTTCGGAATCAACTTCTCCGGCTCTGACACCTTCTTTTGAGCAGCTATACAAATATTTATGGTATGTTACATATAATCAGCCACTCCCTACTTGAGGAACAGTAGCTTTTTTCCCTAGTCCTCTGCTAGGATGTATAGGTCTTCATACTCTGGTGTTTTCATTTGCGTGGTAGGCTGGAGAAGCAAAGAGTATGTGGTGATTTGAGTGAGGTGATCCCTCATAGACTGCCACAGAGTGTCACTACTTCAGAGGATTAGGAGGTGTGGCTTTGTTAGAGGAAGTGTGTCACAGGAGGTGGGGGGGGGGTCAAAAACCCCTGCCAATCCCAGGTTTCTCTCTATGCCTATGGATCAGGACTCAGCTACTGCTCCAGTACCATGATGACAATGGACCAAACCTCTAAAGCTATAAGCAAGCCCCCAATTAAATGCTTTATTTTTTTTAAGCATTGCCATGGTCATGGTGCCTCTTCACAGCAATAGAACATTACCTAAAACCATATAATTGTAATTTCAATAGCTATTCCCAGCTGTCCTTGTTAAAAGTGCTGCGTACAGGGTGAACTTTCCTGTCAATGACAAAGGAGGATGAGGCATCTCTTAATTCTCCACCAGGCTCAATGTGACAAATGACACTCTCAGATCCTAATGCATACATAAGCTTGAAGAGCCCCTTACCTGTTGTAGCTGTGGATCAGATCAAAAATCATCATGTCTGTGGTGTTGACAAACTTGCACTGGACAGGCATAAAGTCCCCATCTGCAGAGCACTGGGGTGGTGACTTGTCTCCTACCCCATGGAGGAGGCGGCGGTTTCTTATCTCACAGCTCCTTGGACCTAAACATTTTCATGTAAAACTGTTCAGTTCTTATGCATGGGGGGGGGGGGTAGGTAGGTACTGATGCTACTCATGTGACCCATGGAAACCCATCGGTGCCCAAGACAAGCCACCTGAGGCTCACAAGCATTTGTGGAAATCCTGCTTGTGCTTATAGCTGTCGGCCAGCAAGCAAGGCTCTGTGGAATGATCTAAAGCCATGCAACCGTCTCTGTGCTATTTTCCCTCTCCCTCAAAGGCCAGGCACTCTGTGCTGTCAAGCATGGGATTTGTGAGGAACCAAACTGTAGCCCACCCAGGGAATCTGGTGCCCATGACAGTGACACTTACACCGCGTTGGCCTCCCCAGCTGGCGGGTACCATACACCTCCATGCCCTCTGTGTCTACACACCAGCATTGCACTTGCCACAAGTCACACTGGACTGGTGCATAGCTGCCTGAATCCTGGCACTGAGGAAGGTAGCGAGCATCTGTGCTGTTGATGTAGCTGCTCAGCAGGATCTGCTGCCTATGTAACTGGCAGAAGGACAGACCTGGGGATACAAAGAGAAGCAACAGAGGGTTGTTGGGGAGCACACAGGGTCAGGATCAAGCCCAGGAGGGCCCTTCCTCCTTGAAGGACATTCAGCCTGACTTTCAGAAGGCTCTGACGTCTTGGGAACCGAGTTAGAAGGCGATGTCTCTCACTAGCACCCTGGCACTGTAGAGCAGCTCCTGGTACGGTTAACAGAATGTCTTAGTCGGGATTTCTTTGAGGCTGCCCGTGTTGCCTGAAAAGTTGCTTCACTACTCTGCATTTTTCTCCCTCTCTAGAAGTGAGGACAGCTGCCTCCCTCCGGATGTGGGAGGAAAAGCCACTTCTGTTTGCTCCCGTGGAATAGCTGTCATACACCAGCCTTACTACATTGCAAATCCTCACATGGGTGAGGTAGGTTCTCTGTTCATTTTGTAGATTGGGGTTGAGAGAGCAGGTGACTTTGGTTAAGATCATAACATCAGAGAGTATGAAGGGCCACCAGGGTCCCCAAACCAGCCATGCTGGCCAGACACTCAGAACTATCATCTACCACTGAAAAAGTGCTTCCCCTTTAAGCCCTTGCTTTCACCATTGGATAACACTTTGCTGAGAGCTCTGACCTGGCTTGGAACCCCTCTATGTCTGCTGCTCATAACTGACTCAGTATGGGGCACACTGGCTGGCTCATGGGAAGTCCTTGCTAGGTATTGGCTAGACTAGAGCATCTCATATGATTTTCATAGTGGTCTTTAGGAAATTGGACTTCTGCATATTCAATGATGAGGAGCCAGCAGCCCTTAGGGGAACTTGCCAGATTAACTTCCTTAAGCCTAGTGTTTGTCCCTAGATGTGATGTGTCCCACTGTAAGGGCCCCTGTCCCGCTACATGCTCCTGTGTTACTTACAAGCTGTTGGCCTTCCCTGCTGCCTGCTGCCAGGTACTTCCCTGCCATCAGCATCTACACACCAACAGGATTGGCCATCATTTTGGCACTGGATTGTCCTGAAGAGAGAAATACCATGTGACATCCTGATGGTTTCCTGACACCACATTCTGGTCCCAGCTGAGTGAGACCAGGGCCTAGCAAGTCACACAGGAAAGCCAACGCTGTGCTCAATCAAGGCCAAAGACAGAGTTCCTGGAGGGGCGGGGCGCTACACTGAGAGTTGCAGGGTGGCCTGGGGCAGGAGGTGGCTGGGTAGAGTGTGTGTGGATCCTCCTGGGGACAAGGCAGGCCTGGAACTTCAGAAAGAAATGTACACACGGATGTCAAAAAGGGAGACATACTCCTTAAGCCCTCCTTCACAACCCTGGATTCCCAGAAGTCCTGACTAGAGCTAGGCAGCAGTTTGTGCCTATGGGAAGCTTGCATAAGGGACAGAAGCAGGGAAGGTTTCCCACAGTTAGAGGTGAGGGCTGTGTGTGTGTAACTGCACAGTAGAGGGGAATAAGGACTCTTGCTAGGCAGGAGAGAGAAGCTTAGACCGTAACCTCACTCACTCAGGACCCAAGATGTGTCAGGGTATCTGCAAAAGTCCCTTTCACAGCAGAGGTCCCTGGAGGGAAGTGGCCTAGCAGCCCAGGGAGGCTATGAAAACAGGGTCAGCCAACTAACAGGAAGTTCCTGCTTTGTCTTGCCAGGGTACAGGAGGGTGGAGTGGATGCCTAGGAGCACCTTTACCTCTATTGGACCTTTATGAAAAAGGCCTTGTAAGCTATGTGTTTTGTTTGTTTGTTTATTATTATTATTAATTACACTTTATTCATTTTGTATCCCCTCATAAGCCCCTCCCTCCTCCCCTCCCGATCACACCCTTCCTCCCCTTTCTGCATGCATGTCCCTCCCCAAGTCCCTGTAAGCTATGTTTTAAAGCAGTTAAGATAAAGCTTCAGCAACACTTGAGAGGCTGTCAGCAGCAACGCACTGTCTGTATGTGAGGACAGAGAGGGAGCCCTCCCAAATGACAGCATAGCTCAAGAATCTGGGTGGGTACGATTGGGGATCACAGGAACAAGATATAAGAGGTTCTTCGAGGTGTTTTAGGACTCTAGAGCTCCTGCTAAAGCCAGTCTTACTGGAAGCTCCCATCTTCTGAGCACTGTGGAACATAGTCAGCCTGCTTCAGAAAGGCCCTCTCCCTCTGCAGCTCACAGGGACGGAGTGGTTGTTCATCTACCTGGTATTCTATGCGAACGGAAGAGATACGTGAGAAGGATGTAGGTCAGGTTCCATCCCCCACCCCTGACAGCCCTTCATATACAGTCACAAGTCTTTACCTTCCCAGTGTTATTGACAGCCCTTAATGGTATCCCCAGCACATGATTAGTTCATTTAATCATCTGTACTCTCCCAGGAGGTAATCAGAATATCTCCATTCTCCCAGTTTCTTTATCACTACTCTACCAATTCCTAGCTCTGGGACCTCAGGCAATACAGACCACACCTCTGAAACTCTCTCATCGGAACAGCAAAGGGCAAATATCTAGCCTCTGGGCATTTGTGTGGTTAGATAAAGTCAGGCATGTCCAAGGGCCCTGGCCAGAGCCTGGCAGAGCCCCGTGCCTGAAAACTCCCTCCTTAAAACCATGGCCCCAGCCTTAGAACTTACCAAAGATGTTGGCTGCCACTAGGCAGACTGAGTTTAACAAAATGAAGACCCACAAGACCAGGGCCATCTTCCTGCCTGCTCCTGGGATGAAGAGATAGGAGCAGTCCCGCCTGAGTCTCCTTGTCAGGGAGCCTTTATAGCACAGCGGCAGGCCCTGCTCTCCTGTTCAAGGACACTTGACAGGGCACTGGCTCACCTTGTTTTCTCTGCCAGTCACAGGAACTCCCTCTACTCAAGTCTGCTCCCCCTAAGAATACTCGAGTGGTCAGTAGGGTGACCACTCCAAGATGTGGGGACAAGAAATGGGAGGGTGGTACTAAAATTACTCTTTACAGGCAGATGCCAGGGCTGTACGTTAGGAGTGACAGAGCTGGATTGTACCTCTGTGAAAGATAAACTGCTGCCTCCTTTCCTCCCGATTACCTCACTGCCCCCTTCTCTCCTCTCCTTCCTTTCTTCCTTCCTTTGTTCCTTCCTCCACTATTGTTTTAGAGCCCAACATCTGTAGGTACTATTCTAGAAAATGAAGCCATGGCAGAAAACAAAACAGCAAAATTACGCCCTCATTAATATTGAATGTGAGAATTGTACTGAAAGAAGCCAAGTATAACTCCCATACCTATTCTCACATGAATGAGCACACACATACGTATGTACACACCTTTTTCTCTAGTCCGTCTTTTCGGGAGACTAAGCCCTTCTAAGCTAGCAGAGAAAAGAAGTGGGATTCTCTTCAAACATAAGGCCCATAGGTCCCTGCAGTTTCTCTCAGGATCAGCTTCCCTCCTTTCCAGCTGCCCTTGCATAACCTATGAAAATGAGCCTTATGGCTGAGCCCCAACTTCCTTCTCAGAAACAAAGCTGAGATGACAGCAGTCATATAGGCCCACTTGTCTGCAGGGTCTCTTCAAGAGAGCAAATAAAGAATCGAGGAGGGTGGTCATCCATGCGGTCACCATTGTTGTTATTATTTTCCCAATGTGCAAAGGGCATCATTGTGCCTGGTAGTGACAAATACACAGAACTACCCAGCAGGACAAAGGGCAGAGGCCAGTGAATAACATATCACTGAAGGAGCGGAGGAGGAGCATGTCAGAATCTGAAGAACAGTGTCCTTGGAAAGTGGAAGGAGAGTTATGGGAAGAGGGCATGTCTCCCATTTGGGCAGACATCAAGGGCTCACTCTCTGTGCTGAATATAGACTGAGGCAGGGGGACAGGGAGGGCTAAAGAGACCAGGCTGGTTAACTACGGCTTTCATGGTCTTGGACATAAGTGTCCAACTGTGGCAACTGTTAGCTGGCTTGGGATGCCATCACTATGTATCATGGAGGTAGGGGTTTGCACAATGGACAAGATTCTCAGAATTCTGGGGGCTGGAAGATGGAAACGAAAGTGCCAGTTTTTTTTTTGTTTTTTTTTTCCTGAGGCTCCTCTCTATGGCTTATGAGTCACTTGCCAGTCTTTCTTCACGTGCATTTCCCTTTTTGTGTCTAGGTCCCAGTCTCTCCACCTGAAGACACAGCCACATTAGGTTAGATTACCTTAAAGAGCATTATTTTAGTTTAGTCAAGACCCTTTCTCTAAATACAGCCATACTGACAGGAGGAAAACTCAACACAGAAAATAAATTAGAAATTGAGGTTCACAAATTACCCAAACACTTCAGTATGTTTTGTTCACAAGACAAACTGAGTATGGGGTTGAGACAGGTAAGAAACCCTGCTCCTGCTGCTTCCTTGGGTAAATGAATTTCAGGGTTTCCCCATCATTCCATAGCCTACATTGAGGCCTCTCCACAGAGCTAAGGTCCTTCCTCCCTGGACATTTCACAGACTGTTCTAGTTCAAAAACTTCCCATACTGATGGTTTAGTTGTGATTGACAGCCTGGAATCCTTCCTAGTCTTCTCTCTTCACAGTGGACATCTACAAATCTCAGCAGGCTGTCCCCCATCCCTTTGGTTCCATCCCCTACACTCTTCTCTTTCTTCATCTCTGGATCCTCACAGCCATAGCTTAGTAAGGCAGAAGAACTCCTACCTGAAGTTCCGGGACAGTCCTAGAAAATGTCAAAAAATTCAATCTCACTGCCAGGCATAGAGACCCCCTCTCAGGTGCTCAGGAAACCCATGTTCATGACGACCCTAGAAAATTGGAGGGAGAACAACTACCTAAGACTGGTTCCCACAAAGATGTTTCAAGGAGCTACGCTATACACCCTGAAAGAAACTCAGGAGGAAGAACTTCCCATGTCCAGAACCTGCTGCCCACGCTGTAAGGGCCTTGATGACCCCTCAGTCTGGAGGCCACCAGCACCTTTCCTGTTAGAGCAGCACATCTCTGTGTAGCCCAGCATCTCTCCATTTGCAGATTTTTCAAAGTAGACATGTCTTAGAAAGTTGAGCGAGATGGTGAAGGTTTGTCACAAACCCACTGTTCCTCCTGCTTCTCATCATGCCCCAGGTTAGCCAAGGTAGGCTTAGTGCTTAGTCACTGTGTCTGGCTCTGACCCTGGGAACAATGGAATGTAGGTGACAGGGTCTGGTCCTCGCCGCCCAGGATGTCTTGCTTCACTGGGTCTGGCAGTTTAGGACCTTTGGGCATGGCCTGTGAAGCAGGATGAAGAGGGTTCTGGGGGAGGAGGACAGGTGCTCTATGCCCAGACTCTCTTGAGAGACCATTGAAGTGGGTAGTGTGAGCTCAATATTGGGCAGAGTGGTGTGGGCTTCAGTCCACACAAGAGCTGCCTTGCCCCATCAGAAGAGGGCTTCTCTCTACCCAGGCAGTAGAGCGGAGCCAGATCTTCAGTATCCCCCACATGAAGCTGTCTCCTCACAATGACTCAGCTCATCATCTCTGCTGTACCTTTCTCCACAGCTTTCACAGTAACTCCATCAGCTTCCATGTCTGGCTAAGTCCTCCGTCACTCTGGTGGAGGGCCCTTCCTCATTGTTACAGGCAAGTGAATGCAAATTCTGAATGCAAGGACTTAACTTTCCCCTTTGTCTCCTTCTTTCCCTAACACAGGGCATCTATTCATAATTAGACATGATGAAGATGTGAGGAAAACGCAGTCATTGGGGTACACAAACAGAACCTCACAAACACACCTTCACTTCTGAGTCTACCAAATGCTTGCAACCCTATATTGAACAGCTTACTGGCCCTCTCTTTCCTGCTTCAGTCTGCCACAGCATTGGTATTGTTGGGCTCTATGGTTTATCTAGGGACAGCTTCTACACCTTCCCACACACACACCCTAGGATTCAAAGCTATATTCTTCCTCCTCTTTGGTCATCTGGGCTATAAAGAAACCTTTTCCACACTCATTTCTATAGCCACAAAGATGGGGTAGAAATGTTTTTTTCCTATCCCTCCTAAGAGTGGATTAAAGTGAGGACCTCACCTGTGAACAAACTTAGAAGATACTGAAAAGCTATTTTCTCAGTTCATGTTCTCTCCTTTCAAATGAGTTTTGGGTAAATCATTCTTCCCCACTGTTGGTTCTTTTCTATTATAGACTTGAATAGGGGCGGCAATCCTTAGCCACAACACAGCCTAAATACTCTGCTTTATTTAAAAAAAAAATTCCACCAAAGAAATTAACCAGTTTTTAAATTTTTGTTCCCATTTAAGTTCTCAGGACATGTGTAGAATGCAGACATACCTTTTGGTCAGAATGCAGCAAGAATCGCCAGTAACCTACTTGTCAATAGATTGTTTCCTTCTGGCACCTCATGATCTGGGCTTCCCTTGTCTGTGTTCTGTCAGTGCTGCATTCCTAAGTGACCTATTATCTCTACTTAAAGCAGGTAAGTACTTTTTAAGCCCAAAGTTTCAGATTTTTCTACCTTCCTCTCACAAAACCAGTCTCACATTCTTTCACCTCCCTCCCATAAACCCAGTTTCAATTCTTCTACATTCTTCCCACGAATCCAGTTTCAATGGCCAAAAAACATAAGGTCATGTTTATCACAGTAATGACCATAGTAGTATTTTGAATTAGTTACTCTTTCAGTTGCTATGATAAAAATACCCTGAAAACCAAAATTTAATAAAGAGACTGTTTGATTTAACTTATGGCTGGTGGGAAAGTCCATCGTTAGAGGAAGGTATGGCAGCAGGGGTGTGAGGCAGCTAGCCATAGTGCATCAACAATCAGAGAACAGACTGAGATAAATGATGCTTCTCAATTATTTTCTGCTAATGAGCAATCCCACAAAATGGTACCGTCACATTTGGGGTGGGTATTCCTATCTTTATTAATCTAATCAAGATAATCTCTCATAGGCATTCCCAGAAACTGTTCTCTTTGATGATAGATGTTGTGAAGTTGACTATTCATGCCATTGAAAATAGTACCAATACTGGTTTTCAGTATCAGTTGGTTTCCAGTTACTCTGTGCTAATGTGCAAGTATATTAGTTCTGGTAGATTTTCTTAGAGTTTACCCAAATACAGGTCATCTGAAATTCTGCTTCTTCCTTTAATGATCAGTACCACATTATTTCTTGGATAGCAGGTCATCCAAAAAAATTGCTGGAAAGAGGTAGGTTTATGGGGAGCTTTGCAATATTTCTTAAGAATTTTGTGTCAGTGTTTAGACAAAAAAATCCATTGACCTGCAATGTTCTATCCTCGTGTTATCTTTTCTTTTAGTTATGAAGTCAATCTTGATCTCAAAAAGAATAGCGAAGTTCTTTCTTCCTACTGTTTATACATAATTAAGATTATCTCTTCCTTAAAAGGAACAGAATTCACATTTAAGCTTTTGAAGTTTTCTTTAAGGGAAGATTTTAAAATTCAAATTCCATTTCCTTTCTTTTGGCGAAACAAATTAAGTCTCATATAAATCTTTGGAACACTTTTTCTATTTCATCCAAGCCTCAATTGAGTGTAGCTGTTCAAAAACTCTCTTCACATAAAAATGTTTATTGGATTCATGTCATTCACCTATTTTATGCTTACATAGTTGTTTGTCAATCATATTGTCCTATTTAAGAGCTAATGCTCTGATTTATATATTTCACAATTGTTTGTTCATTGGTATTTCATTGGTTGCAGCATGTTTCATTTACTTTGCTTTTTCTAATGACTTCTTTAAAAACTATTTTTATTTTATGCGTGTGAGTATTTTTCCTGCCTGTATGTGGATGCACCACAGACATGCTTGGTCTTAATGAAGTTCAGAAGAGAAGTTCAGATCCTTTGGATTTGGCATTATCTATGGCTGTGAGCTGTCATGTGGATACTAGAAACCAAAATCATATCCTCTTTTAGACCAAAAACCACTCTTAAACTGAATCATTTCTCCATTCCTTTTCTTATACTTTCTTAACATGGACTCTTATTGTTGTTCTCTGATCAGTGGGGGCCAGGAACTCAGCTTCCAGATGGAAAATGGAATCAAAGGTTCTGGATCTCAGGAATGGCTAGAGTCCTTTTGGGAGAGATTGGTGCACTAGGCCAGGGTGCTGAAAGAGTTTTCTACTGAGTGTTAGTTACAATTTAGCTCTTTCAAATGAGATTGCCAGTATGAGAGGCAGTGGAAATTTGGGAGTTACAGAAGCCTGTGATGAAATCAAAGTGTTACAGCTCTTGGTCAAGCTGCTATGCTAAGCATGGCAGAAGATGTGGGTGAAAGCCTAGCGAGCCTGGAGACAGGTCCAGTGAGGCGCTGGTGGGGGCTTCACTGGCGGTGCTGCTGGGAGTTCAGTGGTGAATTTCTGGGAAGAAGGGGAGCCCTTCCTCCCCCAGAATAAATGGCGAATCTCAGGTGGTCATGGGCATGCAGCACATTTCTTTGAAATCAGGGATTTATAAACCTTCGGCAGTGGGAGGGGTTTCGAGGGTGAAACCTTCACCGGGTCAGGAGTGCCAGGGATGCTTGATTTACATGTAGTGGTACAGTGCCTCTTTACATGCAGTAGCACGGTCCTATCACAAGAAAGAGAACACAGTACATAGTTATCCCATGTGTGGGGTAAAGTCTCCAAGCAAAGTCAAAGGTCATTTGGAAAGTCAAGACACCAAGGCATCTTATTAGCATAGAGTGGGTATCTTCAGGAATCCCCAAGTGTTTACCTATCAGGAAAGGGCCTGTCATCTGAGGGTTATCTGATGATCCTTACAAGGTCTGGGGTAACCAGATCAGGTGGAAAGAGAACTTCACTGAGAAAAAGGAGTCTCCCATCTTAGAGGGAACACAAGGCTATTCAGAAATGTCAGACTTCAACCTCGTTCAGCAGAATTCCGCATCTTATTTTAGTGATTTTGTACATATTTTTCTTTTAAATGTAAGCATTTAGAGCTATAATTTCCCAACATTGAGCAAGATATATGTAAATTTAGATATATAAATGTAAATTTAGTCTTTACATATAAGAGAAAACATATTGTATTTATATTTGTGAGTCTGGCTTATTTTTGCTTAACATAATGATTTCCAATTCTGTTTTCCTAAAAATGTTCTGTTTTCTTCGTGATAGTCATGCTGACTGGGGTGAGATAAAAATCCCAGTGTATTTTCGGTTCTTTGTTGGCTAAGGATGTTGACTACTTTTCTTCAAATATTTATTGACCATTTCTATTTCATGTGTTTACTCAACACAGAGGTTTGATGCTTAGTTTTTATGGTTTTAAAAACTAGATTCTGAGTACATCTGATGCCAGATGCATCCTGGGAAGAGTCTTCTATGATTCTGTCTCTGCTGATTATTTCTTTCACTGTATAGGCTTGGGGATTTCATACAGCCCCAAGTTCTGAGATTAGTCCTGTGCTGTACAGGATCCTGAGGTGTTTTGTCCACTTTTCTCTAGCACTTTCAGAGTTTCATGTCTTACATTAAGGTTTTGGACCCATTTTGAACTAATTTTTGTGCAGGGTAAACAAAAAAGTTTCCTTTACATATGTATATACAGTTTCCAAGCAATGTTTTTTTTGTTTGTTTGTTTGCTTGCTTGCTTGTTTGTTTGTTTTTTTTTCTCTCATGAAGAGAGTACAGTTTTTTTCCAATATGTGCTCTTGAAATCATTGTCAAAGACTAGCTGTGGTTTTAGTTCTGGGTCCTCTCTTCTATTTCATCAATCTGTATGTCTGTTTCTGTGCCAGTATTGTAGCGTTTTGGTTATTATAGCTCTATAATTTGAAATCAGATATTGTAACAACCTCAAAATAGAATTACCTTAGCCATTGGGGACAATTTTGTTTCCCTATGAATTCTGGGATTAATTTTTCTATTTCTGTAAAGAATGTAATCCAGATTTTGATGGGGGTTGCATTGGGTCTATAGATCATATTTTGTATTATAGCTCTTTTATCATTAATTATATTATCATTATTATTAATTCTGCCAGTCCTTGAGCAAGGGACATGCTTTAGTTTTTTTTTTTTTAGTGACTTCTGTAATTTCCCCTTTTAATGTCTTAAAATATCCATTCTAAGGATTTCCATTTATTCCTAGTTATTTTTACATTTATTTATCTATTTGTGCATACATGTTTTGGTGCACATGCCAGTGTTTGTGTGTAGTCAGAGAACAACTCTGGGGAATTGGTTCTCCTTTCATCTTGTGGTACCAGGGGATATAACTCAGGTTTGTTTTGTGGTGTGATGTGGTGTGGTGTGGTATGGTGTGTGTGTGTGTGTGTGTGTGTGTGTGTGTGTGTGTGTGTGTTTCCTCTTTTGATTTGCTGGTTTGGGATTATTTATTCTTTGTGTTTTCTTGGGTGCAGTTCACCTCTTTAGGGTGGAGTTTTCCTTCCAGTGTCTTCTGTAGGGCTAGATCTGTAGACAGATATTGTGTTGTAGATTTACCAGCTGTGGTTGGGCAACACATTTGCATATTCTCTGCATTTTGATCAGTTGCTTTTCTTTAATGGCTTCTCTGTGCTGAAAAAAAAAGTTTATTTGATGAAGGGGGAAAGCTACACTATCTGTGAGGATAAGTATTAACAATGCCATGAGGATTAGGAATTATATTGACTTTGGAAAGCAACAGTGGTACATTCACCTCTAAGATTAATGAAATCACTAGGCACATAGTTGGTTATACTACCATGATTTCCTTCCTGTTTATTGGTCTTAAGTCCAATTATACAGGTGCCGGTTAGTGCCAAGATATAAGTGCTACTATTGTATGTTTAGGGATATCTTGCTGTGCTGGTCATTGTCGTGGTTCATAGACATCCAATATTGGTAGGACTACTGATTATTTTCTTCTCTTGGCACCTTTCATAGTACCTTCAAATAGTATGACAGGTAGTCCTTTAAAGGGAGTGTTTAAATATCATTTTGTTGTACTTCGGGCATCTTGATTATAATGTTCTAGGGAGGTTTTCTTTTGGACATGTCTATTTGAGTCTTTAAATCTTTCTTGTATTTGGGTGTCCATTTTTTCTGTATATACTAAAAAGTTCAACTGTAATTTCATCAAACAGGATCAATATGCCTTTTAAAATATCAGTTAATTGTTTTATCCCATATAGATTCTGGAGTTGGTCTCTTGATAATTTCCCAGAATTCTTAGATGTAGCCATGCTTGTTTCTTTTCCTTATTGAGGGTACTCTTTATATTGACATTTTCTACTGTTTTACTTTTTATTTCATTCTCAACATTTTAATTTTTTCGAGACAGGATTTCTCTGTGTGACCTTAGCTGTCCTGCACTCACTTTGTGGACCAAGCAGGCCTTGAACTCACAGAGTTCCACCTGCCACTGCCTCTCTGATTGCTGGAATTACAGGTGTGTACCACCATACCAGGCTTTAGTTGTTTTTTTTTTTTTTTTTTTTTTTTTTTTTTTTTTTTTTTTTTTTTTTTAAATATCACCTCTTTGCTTAATTTCTCATCCAGTTTGTTTTTTCACTCTATGTTGGTGACTTTTAGTTGCTGGATTCAAATCATCTTATTTTTTTGATTTTTGAGGCCATTGATCATTTAATGGCAAGCTTTTGAAATGCATTAATTAAAAAAGGAATGGTAATGGCAAACAGGAAAAAAAAACATGATTGGCCAACACTAAAAAAGTGCATCAACAGAATTAGGTGAATTTATGAAAGGGCATAAAAATAGAAACACAAGTTGTTTTCTTTTTCTTTTTAATAAAGGCTGCTAAAAGTTAAGGGAGTTACAAAGGAAAAAAAGAAAAAATAAAGGATGAAGTGTTAGAGTGGCTTGTTATCTCTCTAGAATTGACCTGTGTTTCATGCACAGGTCCAAGGAAGACCAATTGAAGTTGCTGAATCTGTACTTCACGACCTGAAGTCCAGCAGAGCCATGCCCACTTCAGTAGCTTCCTTTATTTCTGTATTAAGGGAGCTACTGTGGTAGAGATTTGTTTAGGCCCAAGACCTATCTTTAAAAAAAAATCTAAGTACTGATCTGTTGCAAAGTGGATGTGGATAACAAATATTGTGTGGATCTTCACAGGAGGTAGAGATTTGAGTTGGGGATCTTAAAACTTGTTGGTCATCCTGACATGACTCTTCTGGATCTTCAAATTTCTCAAGACTTCAGCAGTGAAAGGAAGCAGTTCATTCCAGAGGTTGATTTCCACCAATCTCAGACTAGGGGTTATCAACCTCTAGGGTTATTTGCTCCCAGCCATCAAAGGCAGAGCTACGTTTCTCTAGGAAGTCCATGGTCTGGACAGACATTCCTGTTACATATGTTTTCAGTTTGCTAACACTCTCCACAGAGGCCTCCTAAGGTTGTCTTTTACCTTAGGAGTGCAGCAAGTTGACAATGGTACCTCAGACCGCCCTTATAGCCATGCCCTGGTGGCTGGAATCAATCACTATTCCTGAAAAGTGACAGCTGCCATGGACAAGAAGAAAATTGCCACGAGATCAAAGATCAAATCCTTTGTGAAAGTTTGTAACTACAATCACCTCATGCCCACAAGATACTCTGTGGACATCCCTTGGACAAAATTGTTAATAGGATGTCTTTAGAGACCCAGCTCTGAAACACAAGGCCAGACAGGAGGCCAAGGTCAAGTTTAACGAATGATACAAGGCAGGGAAGAACAAATGGTTTTTCCAGAAGCTGCACTTTTAGGTGTATTTTTGTTTCCATACTTAAAAATTAAAAAAAAAAATTGAGGATGACCAGGATTTGTCCTATTTTCAGGTACCTAAATAGCCCAGTTTTAAACAAGTTCTCAAGATGGCATCCACTAGTAATAGAATGGGATTCCTTTCTACTGTTCATCTGGCTAGATGAACATTTACTGTCTTAACAAAATCTGCAGCTGGATTTAAGGCTCATAAATGCTGTAAATGTGCCCTAAGAGTAGGACTGTCAGTTTTTTCACCAGCACCACCTAGCTTCTGTTTGCCCTCTCTCTGCCAGGGAGTTGCACTGCTGGATATTTACTTTTACTTTTTCTCAGCACATTGCCCATCTTTTCCTACACACCTTTTGTAAAGATTTATTTATTATTTATACAACATCCTGCCTTCACACCAGATCTTACTATAGATGGTTATGAGCCTCCATGTGGTTGCTGCGAATTGAACTCAGGACCTTTGGAAGAACAGCAAGTGTTCTTTACCTCTGAGCCATCTTTCCAGCCCCTCCTATACATTTTTAAACTTATCACCACCTTCACAGACTGAAAGTTCTTCACTGCATAGTGTCCATTTTTCCTTATTCTGACTCTTCTTCACAAAGGCACATATAGCAGCTTCTAGTCTGTCATCCTACCTCAAAGTTCTGCTCATGTCCTTTTAAAAATAATGTTGGTACCAATAAGGAAGGGCCTCCTCCCCTTCCAATCTGACCCTAGCCTATTAGGTCTCATGAGGACTGGCTGCATAGTCTACCACTGTGACCTGGCAAGGCTGCACCCTCCAGGGGCAGGTGATCAAAGAGCCTGCCATTGAGTTCATGTCAGAGAACTCCCTGCTCCCCTTACTAGGGAGTGGACTAGGGGGGAGGTATAAGTGGAGGAAAGGGAGGGAGGGAGTGTGGGATTGGGAGGAGATGAGGGAGGGGGCCACAGCCTGGATATAAAGTGAATAAATTGTAATAAATAATAATAATAAAGTAAAAAAATAATGTTGGGATGCATCAGATTCAACTCCATACATTTTAAAGTGTTCCAAGTGATTAGGCATAATGTCATTATTTATAAGTTGGAAATTATACACTGCATTTAGGATAAACTTAAAAGGGCTGAATCAGAGCCCTACTGTTCATAGCAGGGTTCTCAATTCTGTTTGCTTTCTCCTTCCCTCTTCCATTCCCCACTTTTCCCCTGCTACTGACATGTTCAGATTTGGTTTCTAATGAACTAAGTATGCATGCACAAGTCTTGTCATGGGCTCTACTTCAGAGAGAACAGACATTAGCAGTTACAATGTCTTAAATTTTTCTGGAGGTTCTAGTAAAATTTAAGTGAACACTGTTTTAATGAATATACATTTACTTGCCCTGATCCACCACCTACAAGTCTAATTATCTTCCTTTCTTTGGTCTCTTTGGTTGAGTTCTCACTAGAAAATACATGTGCATCCATTAGCTTATAGAGCATGACCTTATTCTCTATCAACCTTTAACCATGTTAACTTAATGGTCTGCACACAGATGACACTCACTGACCATTGATTTTCAATCCATTTCATACATTTCTGGTGCTTTAACTCTCAACACAAAGTTAGGTATGCCCTCATTTACAGGCAAGGAAATCAAAGCTTGGAGGAATCACATTGCTAGTAAACTGCCAGAAAATCTGAGATTACACAATCTGGGTCTGTTCCAGTATAGCAAGTTATTATAAAGTGTCAGGATTCCTCTCAAGCTTGATACTACACAGGAAATTAACTGATCTCATTTAGGAAGAGATGCTCAAGACAGTGTTTGGATTTAGAGACATGAACAAGTGAGGCTCTTTCACACATGGAAGTGATATGAAGGCCAGAGACAAAAATAAGCACAGTCCTAACAGTCAGTCTCTGTTGCCATGAACCTGAGAACAGGCTGGGTCAGCTTGCATATGTTTCATATCACACAGACCCAACAGAGTTTGAATTGTTCTCTTAAGGTTTCACAGTAGAAAACTGAAATGACATGAATAGCAAGGAACACATGCTACACAGACCATGAAAACCTACTTCTTATCGAGGGTATGTTTGAATGTATGTATAAATCTCACCATGCTTACTTACAAAATAATTGTTCTCGCCTATCCTCTGAGAGAATTAATTCAGATACTCTAGGAAGCATTACAATGCTTGGCATGGAGCGGGTACTTATTGAGTGTAATTCTCTATTCTGGCAGGGACAGCTTTGAAGACCCAGAATGGAAACAAAGCTAGAATGAAAGAGGCAAGCAAAACTGCCTCATATCTCCATGACTCTCCTTATAATGGGTTCCCAACAGACCTGAAAAAGACAGTATCGTTGTTGTAAGGAATCTCTACATGTTGTGATGAAATGACTATTAAGTGCTGATTCAGCATGTAAACATATGCCGAAAGAATGTTATTAACCAAGACAGTGACAATGGCAGCAGATTCAGTTTATTGGGGAGGAAGTAGTATGCTTCAGTGTGAACATGGGAAGTATGCACATTTTAGTATGAACAATAAGATGAAACAACTGAATAACAGGGGCTTCACCTGGAAATATAAGAAAAATAAGTTCCTTTAAGAAGAAAGTACATTACTTCAACAGTCAGTGGAACCACAGACAACCAAGAGGAAGTACAAGTTATATTTGCCAGAAATTGTGAGGTCGAATTCTTCCATCAAGGTTCAGTCTCTTCTGTCTGGAAATGAAACATTATCTTTGAGGAAAACACACTCTCCAGTTCATTGCTTACATTTCAATACAATGATTTTAGGTAAGACTAAAAGGAAAAAACAAAAAACAAATCTTACCTGACACTTCTCATAATAGATTTGCATCTCCAAAGTTAATTCATTCTCTCAAAGAAACGTCCTGCCTTCTAGCTGCTAACAGGCCTCAACCACTCATCGGTAGGTACTATAATAACTGAGTATGTGTATATAATCTGATATATTCTTTAAATATTTAAATTGAAGAATCAGCTTTCTTATTCACTGACAAACAAGCAGAGCAGCACACTTAATAGTCTATCAATGAAGCATTCAATTTGTTGGCTGCTAACGATGTGATCAAATCTTAAGATACAGATTTAATGCTCATTACTGGAAATTCTTAAGAAGAAAAATGTTTTAGTGTTTTCTTGGATGCTGGAATCTTTACATTTTATCATGACACATTCTTGGCATGAGACTTAAGTCTAAAGATGAACTTCACTGCTATTTTGTGTACAATTTAAACACACAACTTGAAGATGTACGCTGCATTTTTAGTAAGCCTGTACTTTGAAAGTGACCCTGCCACATGAGGTGAGATGTAGAACTTTCCTCTTGGGGAGTCCAGTTGGCACTCTACATTTGAAACATTTCAGACTGCTTTGGGGCACCTAGTATGTACTACAAGACTATGCATTACTTTCACCGAGGTCACTAGAACTGAGAAATCGAGTGTCACTGAATGAAGAGCTCATCTGCATATATGAAAAGAATCATGGCAATACCACTATTCACAGACTAAGAACATTATTGACTCCTTTTCTGAAAAAAAAAAAAAAAGACATAAATTCAATGTCTAGGGTTCAGTCATGATGGAAAATTTTAGAGCCATTATTTTAAAATACAAATCAACAAATAATACATCATCAATCTTGAAAGACACACATTAGTAAATTTACTCCACACAGGGTTTATAGGCACTAATTTTTACTTTAATATGCAAAGTGACTACCCCACAATGACTTCTGCTAAAGCTTTCATCAATAGGATCTTTAACAAAGTTTAGGTATCACAAGTAAATACAGAGGACTATATTTTATGTATGGTAATCTTTGGCACATCTGTCAGTTGAAAAAATCTCAAAAGGCAATAAAATTTTCTCAATGGTTTACACATTCTTTTAATCTTCACATCAAAACATAAGGCCGCAAAAAGGCAAGCTGAAGTTTTAAGATATGTGGAATAGTTTTAATAGAGTTTTACATACAGTACCTTACATATAGAACAGTGTGTTTTGCAAATTTAAATAATATCTGAATGTACAGTGGCATTTATTCTTATCAAAGATAAATTCAAGTTCACTGTCTATCAGTTCTAAGTGCATTTATACAGATTGCTAGAACTGATAAACAGAATGAGGCAAAAAAATATTCAAGTGTAATGTCATCAAATAGCCTCCTCTTAACAGTCTTTTCTTCCCCCTTTTAAAAATCTGTACATACACTTTTAGTTTCAAAAACAGTCTGTTAAAAGGTAACATTTTATGTTAACCACAAATTTGTATAATCTATAGTAATAAAACTAGATATGTGTGATATAAATATGTGTTGATTATGTACATATGTACGTTAACTATTTAAACAAGCATACTCACTTACACATACCTGCCCATGTAGCACTGGAGGGTGCATACAACTCGCACCAGGACTGGCAGACAGTAGGACCTAGGCTCAAAAATCCAGCAAGAGCTGAGTAAGCAACTTAGTTGCCTTTGGTTTCATAAATCTGTCCATTTGTGATCAAAGCTAAAATTTTTGAGTGTATATTTATATTTTAAAATAAAATTTTTCTTCATAAATGAAGCTTTTCCAGTATTCCACTACTAGCAGTAAAAAAAAAAAAAAAGAAAAAAGAAAAAAAAAAAAGAAAAGAAAAGAAAGAAAGAAAGAAAATCCACAGCCACAGATTATTTTGATATTTTTGTCACTCCTCATCCCAGCTGAGGTTTACAGTTTTTTTTTCAAAAGGCAAACACCAAATGTATCCAGGATCAAATGTATGCTGAAGCCCGGATACTGCCCCTCACCTACACAGAGCACACACAGCATGTGGTGTACAGGTTTGTATGGGTTAATGGCATTGCGTACGGTGGATGGAAGGATTCCTGCAATAGTCAAATCCTCTCTCCAGCAGTATCAACATTTGGCACATTGGGCCCTTATGTAAGCCACTTTGTTTTTAAAGAGCACAATGCCCGCAATAAATTCCAATTATTTGGTGGGTTTCTTAAAATACATTCATAATGAAGTTAAAATTCCACAATTGTTTCCCCCAAAGTGAGACTTCCACTGTCAGTTTTCTGATTAAATACATTCATCACCCAAGATATAGCTCATGATCCTACAGAAGTTTAAATAACCTAAGTTTATTTGCAGCTGTTCCAACTGCTAGAAGGCAATTCTTAGAGCAAACTTGTAGAACTCTCCAGAGCTTGAATTTCCTTACAGTGTGGTTTTGGCCAAATGCTGGTTTATAAACATGAGTATCTCTTCTAAAACCTATACAAACACACCATAATTCTCTCTACAGGTATCTTGAGCTTCATGAAAGCAACTATTAGAATCCTGCCAATTCCATTCCTTTAGTGCAGCTTGTATTTTACTCATTGATTCTTGGCGGAGATAACATCATTTGCAGTTTGCTCATTCATTTTTAATGTTAGATTCCTTGATAAAGTTGTTCTTCATTATACTTCCAAGATGTCATAGTATTGGTGTCACAAATCAGTAAATGACCAAACATTAAGCTTTTTGACTATTCGCTTAGCAATAAAAATGATTCAACAGAAGACAGACACATTCTTGTCATCCTGTGTTTACCACTGTTATACAGAGCAAAGAGTTGCAATTTGTTGTACTTTGCCCATGTCAAGTAAGAGTTGTTTTATGTGGCGTTTAAGTTGGGGCAGTCTTGCAAGGGGATCTGGTGGCTCTAATTCCCCTGTGAAATCAAGCCAGCTTTCCAGAACTAGAAGAGAGGGGGAAAAAAAGTTTAAATGGCATTGATTATCTCAATTAAAAGGATGGAATGTGACTGAAACAAAGAGTTCTCTTCCCTCTTTTCAGAAGGCCAATACACTTAATAATTTCACCCACAACAGTTCTAATCCTTCTGAGTAATCTTCACTTTTTCCTCTGAAATACTGAGGTTTGAACCCAGAGCAGGTGTTTGAACATTGAACTACATACCCAAACCCATTCCTTACCACCCACCATGAACATACACAAACATACATACACACTTCATTAGCATGTCTCTTTCACTCTTTTCTATAACAGAACATAACAGTTCCCTGGGCCTGCTCAAACTTTCTACTAATTTAGAAATAAATCATTTTTACTTCATTTTCTTCTTTGCATGCACATGTATCTTTGTGCAGGAGCATGATTGTATGTGTATGTGATGGTCAGAAGACAAACTGGAAGTTGTTCCTTCGACACCATTCACCATTTTTGGAGATCAGGGCTCTCACTAGCAAGAAATGTTGTTGAGCTAGGCTAACTGGCAAGCAAGTGCCAGGAATCAACTTGTCTCCACCCTCCATCTCATCATTGCTGAGATTACAAGTATATGCTTCCACACCTGGCTTTCATCTGCATGGCCTCTAGGGATCTGGAATTAGGTCTTCATATTTGCAAAGTAAGTGCTTTACCATTGAGCCCTCTCCCAGGCCACATCTTCCTCATTAACAAAGGAAAGACATAGCAGTTTCTCAAGTGTCCTTTCTAGGATCACTACTTTATTGAAACATTAAATAAATATATATATGCAACTGGACTCAAATACTATATAGAATTCAATTAATCAATTCCATGCTCAATTTTCATTGTTTCCTTTAAAATCTATTAAAAATATGGAATATACATTTTCATTTCTTCAAAAATCTACATAAGGCAAACTAACTCCAATCAAATTAAATTCAAACACAAGATGCTTCCAAAACAGGTACCCACTTCCTCTCTTAAAGGCGAGAAAAGGCAGAAGTACAGTACATCTGCCTTAGTATGGTGTAATATTTACATTAAGAGGATTAAAGCATAGAGGCAGGTTATAATCTATCAGGTTATGAAAATAGTCAAAGCAAAGGAAGCATATGGGCTTAAGAATCCAGGAATTCAACTTATTCCAGTTTCTCAAATACAATATGGGAATTTTTTTTCTACCTACTTTTTAGTTTCTATGTGGCAATAACATTTACAAAAATGTGGGACAACTATTTGAAAATTTGTATGCAAACTTGCTTAACTTGTAGAAGCTAATTCTACTCAACAAATATTAGCCAAAGTAGAAATGAACAAGCTCATGAGTATGCTGGCTTCAAAGAAAGTATCTTTTAATGAAACTAGCAAACACTCCCCAAATATTCTATTCTGAACCAGACATATGGGCTGTATTTAATAAATATCCATATTAAGAATAAAACAAAATAGAAAAGAAACCGCTACTAAGAATAATATTCAGCTATCCTGTGTTGAGCCTCAGTAGCCTGCATATGCTAAATATACAGTGTAAAGAAAGAGACAGAGCTCAGCAAGCAGGTAGTGTATTTGCAGATTGCATCCTATAACCTAATTCCAAACAGCTTCTTCAGAACAACACTACACACACAATAGTAGCTACACCTGAGCTCTTGGCTACATTACCATCCACTTCTTTTTCTATGAGATCCATCCGGCTGGTGACTTCATTCTGCACGTTTTCTATGTGTGTAAGGAGATTTAGCTGCCACTGAAGATGTGAATCTCCTGGGCCCTCCATGCCCTTTTTATCATTATAAACAAACACTTTATTTCCTGAAGCTGGATTCTTCTCCAAAGGACCAGGAGGAAAAATAGAACAAAACAGAATAAAACAAAACACGGAGAACTGGATAAAATGCTATTTCAAAATGAGACTAACACAGAAAAACCCATCACCCTACATGGGTAGGCAAGAGCCAATCTGACTTTGAGAAAGTCTTTGGAGAAAGTTCCTGTATATCATCACATCCTACTTGGTGTCCTTCCAGAGTAAAAGTATCCCATCTCCCTCCTAATTCCCTCCCAAGGTGTGATCCATACAAGAAGGCTTCAAAAAAATATGCTAAATAAACGAAAACATTAATTCCATTCCATAATTGGAATGACTAGATAATGTGGGCCATTTTCTTTCTCAATTATTTTTAAATGGTGACATAAATGGAGTAATGATTAGAAAAAAACAAACTGTCAAGCAAACTGTCAAAGACTGGTTTAAAAGTCCAGTTGATAGCAAACTGGCCTTTACTGTTGTGCTTACATTGATGAGATAACGGAAGGTAAGAATCTTTTAAAAACTTCATAATGCAAATTATTTCAAGCACACACATATAAAATCTGGATTTAGGTTTGCCAAAGATAATTAATTTCATAGATGGATATTAATTTGTCAAATAATTTATCACAAGTTTTGTAAAATATATGCTTTCCAAATTCAGTTATGAACTTATGAACTTCTGGTGATGATTACTTAATGATTAAAAAAGCCAGAATAGTTTTTTTTTTAAAAAAAAAAACCTAGTTTTAAAGTGGCCTTGCTAATAGAAAACCAATAAAGCTTGAGAGCTCATTTCAATTTCAAAACTAAGCCCAAAAAAAACAGGACACAAGTTTACAGACAGTTACTGCATAATGGGATTGATATGCAGACAAATATGCTACAGTGAAATGCTTTGTCCAAAACACATTAAAGAAAAACTGTGACACCATATATACCCAAATGGTCCCAAACAAACTCATCTTCCTGATACATAATGTGGCCCACCAATTTCTAGAGACATCTAAGTGTGCTTTTGAACTGAAAACTTAAGGTAGTAGTTGAATATATTACAACAACTCATTATTTACATGGATAACATTTTGTGGTGGAGAAAAAAGAGTAAGTCTTTAAACAGGTATTTAAGGATTAGCAAAGCCTGAGGACTAGGTGTTTAATTCCATCATCTTCTTCTATTGTTCTTTGGGAACCATTACCTTCTCTGACATTCCACACTCTTTTGTTGAATACAAAACATGGCTTTTATCTCTCAAATGGAGTTCCCCGTCTTCTTCACAACTGCTAGCACCATCATCATCTGAGCTTCCAGGGTCTATATGAGACTGGCAGTCTTGACTAAAGCTTTGTGGCTTTTGATAGCTGTGCTCACTTGTTATGTAAGTTCCTTCCATTTTCAGAGGTGGTTCTCTGTGGTTCTGTACATATTTCTTTTCCTCTGAGTTAGCTGTGTCCAGAAGTGTCACTTTTTTCTCTGCTCCAGATACCACCTGACCTTGGTCTTTCCTCTTCCCAGAACAAGCCCAGAAACGAAGGTCAGGATGATATTTATTTCTTAAGACAAAAATGGAGAAACAGTACTTCAGGAAAAAAAAAATGGCAGCAAGCTAACATTTGTAATAAATTTGATACCACACAAGAAAAGGTCAGGATCAAAGACAAAATTGTCCTTTAAGTTGACTCCTCTTAACATTTCATTAAAAATCCAAGTCTTCTCAGTTTTAAATAAACAATACTTAGAAAATCAACAGTGACCTTAATTTTATTAGTATATATATGCTAAATATATGTACTGAATATATATATACACTAAATATATATACATGTATGTATTTATATTCAAAATTATTGTTGTCACTGTATAGTACATAAACTTCACATGAACATATTTTATAACCTTTAATGAATCAAAAAGCCATCACTAAAAATTACAAATAAATACAAAAGAGCAAGTCTATTCCACTGTAGGAAATGTAAATGCCATATAATCTTGCAGACTTTTTCTATACATACAAAATTATTAAAAATAGGAAATATGGGTCTGGAGAGATGGTTCAACAGGTAAGAGCACTTCCTGTTCTTGCAGAGGACCCAGCTAGTTTGGTTTCCAGCACCAGATCAGGTGGCTTACAATTGCCTATACCTATTCCAGCTCCAGAGGACTCAGTGCCATCTTCTGGAACACCCTTGGTATATATACATACATGTGGGTACTCACCCAAATACATAAAATTAGAATAAATAAGTCTTTTGCTGTTTGTTTGTTGTTGTTTTTTTTTTTTTTTGTAAGAGGAGTATATTTGTTTTTTTTCTTTTTATACAAGTAGGACTCACCATACTTTTTATTTTTCCTAAATAGCATACTATGGGCATTTTACCACGACAACACACACAGATTTATTTAGACTTTAATGGTTAAATGGTATTAATTGTCAGTCTAGTCAATCCCATCGGTTCTCTACCAATAGATGTGTGTGAATGTGTATCACTGCACATAAGTTAGAATATTACAGTCAGACCAATTTCCAGATAAGAAACTGCAGAATAGAATATATTTTTATTCTAGTGACTGAACAGCTGGCCTCCAAAGAAGATTCATTATTTAACAAACCCTGACTATGGTCTATGCTCATGTAGGTTGTTCCACGTTAAATAAGAGTTAGATCATGTGTAGTTAACTTTGCAGCATTATACAGCTTACAATAAACACAGAAGTATTCCACTGAGAATTAAGTGCAAGGTTACTCAGACTCCTCCTAGTACAGTACTTCTCAACCTTCCCAATGTTGTGACCCTTTAATATGGTTCCTCATATTGTAGTCACCCAAACCATAACACTGCTTCCAAAATTACAGCTACTTCATAACTGTAATTTTGCTGCTGTTGTTATTTGTGATGTAATACATGTTTTTAGGTGGTCTTAGGTGACTCCTGTGTTGGGGCAAAAGAGGGGTTAGACCCACAAAGGAGTCGTGACCCAGAGAATGAGAACCCCTGTTGTATAGGCTTGCCAATGGCTGCAAAATAATAATTTCTAAATAAGATTAAAATTAGATTCAAATTCTGAATAAGATTCAAGTATTTGTCTAGTAACACTCACTTATAATTTCTTAGTTTATATTCTTTATCTTTTAGACTTCTAGAAATTCAGTATCTAGAAAATAGTCACTTATACAGTAGAAGGCATACTAGAAAGAAACCTAGTTCTTTGGCTCCACAGTCTATTAGAATGAATCCTGCTATACTCTCTGAGGAACTTGGAGAGGTGGCATAACCCTCTAAAAACTTACTCCTAGAGCCGGGCCTGGTAGCACACATCTGTAATCTTACTTCAGGACTCCACAACCCAAGGCCTATCTAAAAATAATCATAGTTTCATTATATATGAATGTATCAAAAAAGAGCAGGCTCAAATCTAGCCAGCAGGCAATGATGGAAAGGCATGCTCCAGAGAAACTAGTTGTAAAAGACCTGGATGTCTAAGAAATCATACTTCATTTAGATATTATGCCTTGGTATAGCTGGAATGGTTAGTCAACATAGTAAGGATGAGGGTATGTCAATAAAATTCCTATGATTCAAGGCCTTTGGTCAAGAGCAGCAGGAAGGCATTACCACATGACAGAGGCTAATATTCAGCTTCATTAATGTGAATGCTGCTATTAAATGTGTAAAATGAACCAAAACAAGAATGGAGCCAGAGAAGCACAAAGGTACAGAAACTTCTTGTGTAAAATGAAGCTGCCTGGCTGAGACAACTGAGCAAGTAAAAGAGCAAGTCAAAGGCATAACAAACTGAGGACTCACAGGAAAGGATGGGGTGGGATGCATCTCAGGATGCAGATGGGAGGAGGATGTGGCAAACCTTGGGAAGACTGAGCAGAACATTCATTTTATATAACATAAAAGTCTCTTTCTTTTGTTCTTTAAACAACTCTCATCTGGCACCAGAAGAAAATGAGCACAAAGCCACAAAACTATGCAGAATTGTTACTTAAAAGGACCTGGTCTTTCCTTAAGGAAGAATCGTCTCAGGCTATAAAATATCATGATGCACAGCAGCGAAGATGATCCAGAATCTGCTGTCCTTGGAGTCTATCTCATGCTGACTGAAGAATACACCCTTGTAAACTGAAGTTATTTCAAACCATTACCAAAGAATGAAAACAGATTCACCATATCAGCTATAGTTAGCTCTGTACACAAAACATTAGCTCTAAAACTATTTGAAATAGTAGGATGGGAGCCTGGTAGATAGAACTGGTCATCTAGAGTTTTGTTTTGTTTTGTTTTTTCTTTCCAGATACTAGGCAGCCCTAGCTATCCTGGAACTCACTGAGTAGACTGGGCTGGCTTCAAACTCTGAGATGCACTTGCCTCTCCCTTCCTTCCAAGTGGAAGGATTAAAGGTGTGCTCTATCACTGTTAAGCATTCTTCTTACTGTAGACTTCTTTCAAATATTCTTTCTTCTGAAGTGCTACTCTGAATCCCCAAAAGACTACCTAATAAACTGTCTTATAATCTGTGAAGAAACAGTTTTATTTCTAAAGCTCCTATCAAATAAAATAATAACTAAAATAACCTATCTGCTTTTGCTTGTTGTTGTTACTTTGTTTTTACATTTGTGGCTAGGTGATGTTATGCTTTTATTTATTAAGATTTGTATTTTAATTGAACACAGGGGTCTTTCCAGAGACTCATATTCCAACCAAGTATCATGCATGGAGATAACCTAGAACCCCTGCAGAGATGTAGCCCATGGCAGTTCAGTGTCCAAGTGGGTTCCATAGTAATGGGAACAGGAACTGCCTCTGACATGAACTGATTGGCCTGCTCTTTGATCACCTCCCCCTGAGGGGGGAGCGGCCTTATCAGGCCACAGAAGATGACAATGCAGCCATGCCTGATGAGATCTGATAGACTAGGATCAGAAGGAAGGAGAGGAAGACCCGCCCCATCAGTGGACTTGGGGAGGGGCATACATGGAGAAGGAGGAGGGAAAGTGGGATTAAGAGGGAAGGAGGGAGGGGTTTATGGGGGGATACAAAGTGAATAAAGTGTAATTAATAAAAATTAAAATAAAAAATAAAAAAGATTTGCATTTTAAGATTTTATTTCTTAAAATTTGTAAGAATGTGACTGCAGAGATAGCTCACTGGTTAAGAGCACTTGCTGCTTTTACAGAGGATCTGGGTTCAGTTCTCAGCACCCACATGGTGGTTCATAATTATGTATAATTCCAGTTCCTGAATATCAACCCTCTTCTTGCCTCGGCAGGGATCATACCCATGTAGTGCACATATATAAACACACTCAAAACACACACAGAAAATAAAAATAACTTAAAAAATGTAAAAAGCAGTGTGTGACTCAGTTCACTTACTTTAGTATTCCAATCTTCAGCTGTAACCCATGCAGTACTTCAGTTACACCATAGACATCAGCAAGCAGATGATGTGTAGAAACTATCTTTTTGGCATTGAGATGAGAATAATTTTCTTTTAAAAAAGATAACCCATACATTCTTCCATTATTCAGCCACTCCTTATCATAACGATATTTTGCACTCCATCTCTGACCTGCAGATGAGTTGACATTAAAGTCATAAGGGATTCTACTTATTCAGATCCTCCTTCCCACTAATGCCCCTCAGTAAGACAAGTTCTACTAACAAGAGAAAATTCCAGACTACAGTATATAGCATGCTGAGGAAGGGTGGGATGACAAGAGCCCCTCAGCACTTCTGCTGTGGCTGACCATGAGAAGGAATGGCACTGAGGGGTCAGTGGCAGGTGATAGCTGCCAAAAGAACCCTGATGTAATCTTTTCAATTGTCTACCAAACACCTTTCCTCTAAGATGGCTGGCAGAAACCACAGGTTTCTTTCTGTTCATACCTGGATGAAACAAAGTTATAGCTAAACAAGTGGGGATTCTGCCTTCCTGACTATGACCTCAGAAAACCCTACAATACCCAAGAACTTGATGCTAATATATACTGGATCCTCTTACAATTATATGCTCCTCTGTCTGTTAAACTATAAGGTGAATGAATATTTTGAATCAGTCATCTTTCCACAATGTTTACAGATAGAAGGTATCCAATAAATGCAACTGAATGAACAGTGAAAATCTAGATTTGTTCTTGAAGACATACAATGAATAGCAAATATCCATACATAAGCAAAAAAAAGTATTTATATTCATAGAACTCCAAATAATTATCTTGCTTCTTTGTTTGTATGTGTGAGGTCAGAAATTATGTTTCATTATCACTTTTCACTTCAGTTTTTGAGACAGGATCTTTAATGGAATCTGGAATTGATTTGGCTAGACTGATGGGCCAGCAAAGCCCAGGAGTACCTTCTGCCTCTACTGCTACACTGCTGGGATTATAGGCATGCCCAGCTCTTTACATGGATACCAGAGATCAGAACACTTGCTGGTCCTCCTGCTTGAACGGAATGCACTTTATGGACTAAGCCATCTCCCTATCCCTCTTTTGCTTCTTATACTTTTTTCCTTTATCTTTTCAGTGGGCATGAGAACATTTCATCTGCCTAATTACTAGTTATTCTCTGCCTTGATAGCTAAAATTATATTCTACATGCAGAGTGTTGTACTTAGGATAAAGGAAGGCATGACAAAACAAGTACAATAGATTGGGAGTCGAAAAGCTCCGTTTTCATTTCAGTATACCACTCAGTGGTACCTCTTTAGGCACAAACATATAAGTTCCCACATCTAGCTGCTTTATCAGGGAAATAAAAGATATAGGCAAGGCTCTATAGAATTTCACTTATTCTATAATAAACTGGGTATATGGCACTATCCAAAACTTCTTCAAAATGCATCAGATGGTCAGCAGGCAATGGATATTCATCTACTCAAATAAGCATAAACAATCTTAGCTAGAAATACACAGGAATAAGCAAAAGCTATTTACAGGAAAAAGCCATGATCTCCCTTTTGGTAAGGTAGTCAGTATGTCAACGTGTCTACATAAATGTGTGTTTCTGCAAGTGATTACTATGAAAGTCATGCTGCTGTAACAGGCAAAAAGTATCTCCAACCCACGTTATGGCAGAGGAGTCTAGCTAACCAAGAAGTGCAGGTGCTCTATACAGTGGCCATACTCTGAAGTCCGCGTCACACAACCCACACGGGGCGGAGGGCCTCACCCGGAGGGTCCCGACAGATGTAGCAGATGTACTGCTCCGGAATGCTGTCCTCCAGGAGCCCCATGCATACACTGTGTTGCCAGCATAGGCACTCTTCACACTGCAGAGAACAGAAGAGACCCATAGTGCTGGCTGAAACGGCACCCTCAGACCAGGACAGAAACGGCACCCTCAGACCAGGACAGGCAAGGCAAGGACACATATTGCTGCATTTTAACTAGCTGGCCTGCTATCTTGTCTTGCCAGTTAGAGTCCTATGTGCCACAAGAAAAAGTCATGTTAGATTAATTTTATCATTGAAATAGTCAACTATTTCAAGAACTTCTTTATATCACATGTATTAAAATATGCTTTAATAAATTAAGAGAAATCTCCCAAGTGTTTTCCATTGATCCACAGGCAATCAAATCCTAAAAACACTTACTGAAGCAAATCTATAAAATGTCTGTGCAAGGACACTTAAGGTAATACTCATGTGGTAAAATTCTAACTTCACAGCACCTTTATTTGAGAACACCACTGACAAAGAAGAAAGGTGGCTACTTTTTTCATTTCTATAACCAATGTTTCCTAATTTTCCTACATACCAACACAAATTCAGGCCATGATTTCTTGATTTCTTAGACACACCCTTGTTATAAGGAGAGGTTGCTAATTTTTGCAACAATGTTCTCTTTTCTTTTCTGGGAATCCTGGACACTTGGATCCAATTCCCACTCCCCATAGGGTAGGTATAAATGGCTGATTATTAAGTGTGAGTAAAAACCATGCTATAGTCAATTCTGCACTGTGAAGAAAGACACCTCTACACCTTTAAATGTTTCAGCATGAAGGCCTCAGTCTGTTAAGAGATACCCTACAAGTAGACAATGATACTCACAAGCCATGTGTCTACTTGATTCAGTGGAGACTTTCTAACCAGTACTGCTAGAACTGAAAGCATGGCAAAGTATTAGAAACTACATTGTGAGGGATGGCTGGTAAAAAGCAAAGCTCTCTGGTGTACCTGCTCAATACCCACAGTGATCCAGAACTATAGGCAGAGCTATAGTACCTGGATCATGAAGCCATTCTCCTCATCCATTTCACAGATACACCTTACAATCTCATTAAGGGCATCATCTTCATCTTGAGACTCCTCAAAATTAGTTGAATCAAAGTCTTGATTGTACTCATCCCCACTCAGAAGCAGGCTTTCTGTGGAGGAGTCATCCAGGAATTCCACATCTGACAAGTCTGGAACACATGAAAGTGCATGATGTCACTTGTCAGGGAGAAGCTATAGGAAGTGAGTATAAGCATTTCAGCAGAGCAAGCACATGTGAACTGAGTGCTTGCCTCTGAACCAAAAAATCAGATATTTGAAATTTTTGTAGTTCTGGTGCTTTCCATTTCATGTACCCAAACACTGCTGAAAGTAATACTGAGTAGCCACTACTTTCCCTGCTAACAGGTTATGGCCAAGACTAATACTGACAATGAAACTTATTAGTGTCTATACAGTCTGCAAATTGTATGAATTGCAATAGATTTGCAGTTGCGATTGACTACAATTTTGATTGAATGTTCACAAATAATAGCCTTTCTGTTACAAAAGAATGGGTTTTGTTATTTGTACTAGATAGTGATAATCTTTTAGTCAATTACCACTACATTACATATGTCAAGCATTATACTATGCATTTACACACAACATGTAACATGGTTGAACTGTGCAGCCAAGTATTGATAAAGGCAGTTAATCATCAACTGCTTAGCTGGGCATGGTGGCTTACACCTCTAATCCCAGCATTAAACCATAATGATCAGTTGCTTGAGATCATCTTGGGCTACACTTTGAGACAATAAAAGAATAGCAATCATAAAACAGAATAGATTTTAAACTAAAAGGAAGTAGCATGTAATTAATATAAACATACATGATCCAAATATCAGGTTTCATGGTACTGGCATACATATTTAATAAATCAACCAGAAAAATCTTGTTTAAATAACTGACTCACAAGTATTAAAAATGAGTTTGGCTCAATTTTGCTGACAATTGGGTCACTGGGGTGAAAGTTGTGTAAGACAGACAAATCAGTGTTTCTCTTACACTAACACAGGAGAAGCCATAAGATAATGCTCCAAGCAGGTTTATAAGATCTGCTCCCTTTAAACTGCTACTCCTCAGCCATCACTGCTATTGCCTAGAACAGTGCTCTTTAAGGAGAGCTTCTCTATCAGCAATGCTGGCATCACCACCATGCTGGTAATCTGTCAGTAGGAACTCCAAAGGCAAGGCTCTAATAATGTGTTTTAGCAAGTACTACAGGTGGTTGTGTTGTATGCTGATGTTTGAGAACCTCTGCCTCTTTTGTTTTCCAAGCAGGGTATGAACAGGATTCAGGCTTTCGAGTCTCTATCTCTCAAGTGTTATCACTTCAGCTCCAATCCGTGCCTATAGCACCTTCAAGTAAAAGCCCACCTGCAGATCTTGGTAGCCTGTGGGATGGGTGACATTATGAGTTTTCTCAAGCTGCTATTCTATGTCAACAGGATCATCCCCAAAATGTAATTCTATCTGTGCTCACTGGTTGCATTCAAAACTGTAAAATGTTAAAGGTACCAGAGCAAGGATTACAATGTATATATCTGGTCCAATTGAAAGCCACTGGACCAAATGAAAAAAATGTAACTGCACCTGTTGGTAAAGAGAATAAAGGAAAGAGAGGTAATTTTTCTTAATCCTCTCCCTTACCTCAGACTTTTGAAAATTAAGATCCTGAAAGTCACATGTTGTCTACTTTTGGCAGCAAAGGGAAGAAAATGTTCCCCTACCTTGCAGACTAGTTAGGCCTAGAAGAGTAGGCAGTAATAGGCCAAAGAAATCATAGCCTGGTACCTATCTTCTAGGGTACTTACAAAGGCAAGCAAGAAGTGAGCCTACTATGGATCCTGGGCTTTAACAAAGACTAAGACTCCTTCCTTCCACATTTCCTGGCTCTACCACGTTCTACCCTACCATGTTGGAATTCTATCTTAAGGCATTGATACCAGTATCTAAAGCCAGGGGAGATTTTCCTCTTACAGTATATAGTACTAGAAGGAAAAAAATCAATAGTCAACAACTCCCACTGGCAGGACTATACCTGCCCAAGAATCTATAGTCAGGGCTCTTTTCAGTAGACCCTTTGTATTGATGAACGGTGGCCAAATCTTGATTACATTTAATTTACTGATGTATACGTGACAGGAATAATTTGAAGACTGTGACAAAACTTGGTAGAAAAGGGACTATGTTTAAGACAGACTTTTACTGAGTTTTAACTATAACACTATTGGACCCACATAATTATTTAAACAGGGGTTTGCCTATTGACCTATAAGATGTGAATAAAAATAAAACATCCATTGGTAGTGAAAAATATACTTAAATCTAATGATGGAATTTTCCTATTAGCTTATCTGTCAAGTGTGCTGCCTCTTTGAACAGCGACTTAAGATAAATACATATTTTCAGTTTCATATTCAGGTATTATTTTAACCATTAAATAGTCACACATACTTTCACCACTAAGATCAACGGACAGAATTGCCCTTGGGTACTGATAGGTTGTAGTTTTCTCCATAAATGTGCTTCGCGGAGCCAGAGAACTCCCAGAAGATCTGGTTAGTGGAGAAGTACACCTTTCCAAAAAGTCTAAGGAACTGTCTTCATAGTCTGAATAGTCTGAAACATAAGAAACAGAAAGACACATTAGTAAAGTCTCAAGAAACCACAAGTCACCACAACTCATGAGAATACACAATCACTCAATCACTTTCTCTGTCATCTGTGACCAGGTAGACCATTAAGAGGCTGATAAATGTGTTGGCAAGAACAAGTGAAATCAGTAAACCCATATAGTATAGACACTTGGGATTGCCAGGATCTAACTGGTACCAGTTCACTCTTATAATGAAGAAATGGTAAAGGGTCATTTCTACATTTTCCTCCATTATAGTCACAGCTATGTGTGCAACAATATAGGCAAAGGAATTAGCCTATTCTTTCAATTAGGTATGAGGTTCTCCCACTCTTACCTATGTCTGTCAAGTATAACTATAGTGATAGTTTAATCAATCTTATACATGAACACATAAGATAAACTTCTGAAGGAAATAAACTGGTATATGAAAGATTTACTGTTCTCAGCCTGGGTAAGTCATACAGACACAAGCAAGAAAGGCTCATACAGCTTATCAAGGGAGGGTCCTGGGAATAGAGGGAGATGCACATGGGTGGGATGATGCTCTACAGCCCAAAGCACAGAGCACAATTAGAAAGTTCATGACTTCTGGGGCATAGTTTAAGGAATAAGTAGAACAGACTGCACTGAGAATAAGTGCAACAGGGGATGAAGGGTTTTTCACTCTGTTGTTTGTTTAACTTTTAGGTTTTATACTAATAGGACCAACAGCCATTCATAAGTTTTAAAGGAAAATAGGACGAGATATGGGTCTGCTTCATTTCTGAAAGATCAGTCGAGTAGTGGGACAGGGCAGGAAGTGGAAGAGACATGGAGAGAAGGGAATATGGGCCGTAGGCCATAGCTGTGGTCTACACACGATATACTGGTGACTGACTAGGAAGGTGCCACCTGAGAGGAAGCTGAGAAGCAATATACAGTAACACTATACTGGAATCTGAGAAGAGTGGTGGTTGGCATCAGGATTGGTTTTCTATTTGAGGTATCAAGTAGTGAAAGTGAGTCTGTGATGGGGATAGGGAGTAAAGAGGGAGTGGTAATAAGAGAACAAACAGGTAGTTACAGAGTAGATTTTTATTTTAGGTGGAGAAAACTACCTCAAAACCATCTATATGAATCTAAAGTGGAAGAGTAAAGTGCTGAGGAAGGTCAGGATTTCAATAGAGAGAAACATTCCTTTCATTTTAGCAGGGGCAGAGGAAAAGATGGACATGTTCAGAGAAGTGCATATGTGTGGACATAAAGCAAGTTTTCACGTCCTATGTCTATTTTCTCAACTGAGCATGAGCATGAAAGCCACCAAGGCTGGTCAGAGAGTAAATAACAGGGAGGAAAGGCAGTTTATAGGAGAACAATGAAGACAATACTGGTTGGTAGTAAGTCCAGTCCTCCATGTATGTTTATGCCCTAATCCCTGTAACCTATATACACTTAAGTATTATGGTGAAGGCAAATTCAAGTTGCAGGTAAAATTAACAAGATGGCTATAAATCGGGAAACACGCTATACGCTATCTTTGTGGGCCTAGTGGGATCCTACGGGCCTGTTTTAAAATGAAAAAGACAAAAGAATCACTCCACATGAGACTTGGCTGACTAATGCTCCTTGGAAGATGAGAAGACTGAACCAAGACTCATGGCTGTCTCTGGAAATCAGAAAAGGAGCATAGATTATTTATAGACTATTTGCTGAAGCTTCCAGAAAGAAATCATGGCTTCAGCCTAAAGAACTATTTTGGACTCCTGACCTCCAGAATTTGAAGATGGTTTAAATGACTGGTGTTTAATAGGTGTCTCTGAGAGCTTACACAATAATCACAATACAAACTAAAGTTTAACTAACCTGACACCAATTAAGGACTCTGACAAGAAGACAGTTTAATTAAATTCTGTGTGCTAACTCTCAATACTCTCAAAACTCTAGTGGGTTTGGCTGCTGATGTTATTTTATGAATCAAAGAATCAAAGCAGAACACATTATGTACTCTGTTCAAAACAGTTCATTGTCACTGGCAAAAGCAACATTCACACCAAGATGTCCTAGTAGATTGATTCCAGGAACCTCACTCTTTTTTTTTATTTTTTTTCTTTTAATTTTATTTTTTTCTTATCAGTTACATTTTATTAACTTTGTTTCCCATCTGTATCCTGCTCCCTCATTCCCTCCTACTCTCACCCTCCCTCCCTCATCTCCATCCTGCCCCATTCCAAGTCCACTGATGGGGGGGGAACCTCCTCCCCATTCATCTGATCCTGTTTTATCAGGTATCTTTAGGACTGGCTGCAAAGTCCTCCTCTGTGGCCTAACAGGACTGCTCCTCCCTTGGGGGGTGGGGAGGTCAAAGAGCCAGCCATTGAGTTCCTGTTAGAAATAGTCCTTGTTCCCCTTACTATGGGAAACCAATTGGAGGAACCTCACTCTTAACCAACAACCAATAATGGGACTGGAATTTAAAGTCTGTGGAAACTGGCATGTCTCGTAAAGCGCATGTTTCTGTCCACAATCCCAATATATAGGAAGTGGGAAGACTGCCAAGCCATCCTGCTGCTGTCAGATGATGGAGCAATCTTTACATAACATGGCTTCACAGCAACTGAGTCATCTGCATAACCCAAAATTATCAAGGCAAGTGTGAAAACAGTGATTATTACATTAGATACCTTGTCTAGCACTGCAAGATAAACTTAGTTAATACTGATGCTACTCAGGTGCAGTAAAAACTGTAGTAACCATTCTAGAGGAGAGGAGACTGAGACACAGAAAATATAAATGATCTGTCAGAGATTACTCAGTTGTAAATATTATGCCCAGGAAATAAAACCTATAGCCTATAGTGATTGTTCTGTGGGGAAAAAAAATGAACTAGAGGCCAATTACATAATAATGAAAGAAATCACAGCTATGTTCAGAAAGCAAACATAGCAGACACTTCATTGTTATATTCTATATTAGCAAATAAATACAATAACTGAACATTTTGCAGCTCACCTGCATTCCCATTTCAATCCCCTCTGGCTATTAGAAAGTCTGTTATGTTACAAGGGTTAAGTGAGAGTACCATTATTGCCCTTCCTTGAGCCCTCCAGCTTTGGGGCAGATTTCATAACACACTTATAGAACTACCATGTCTTCCAGGTAGACATCCACGTGTGTGTCCTATCAATTACACTAGATATACCAATGCTTGAGTGCAAGCTCACTGAAGGAAACTGTTTCTATTGTAGTTTTGGGTTTTCTGCATATCCAGCTCTACTGCCCTTTGGTCTCACAGTAACAGAGACATGGGAGGCATCTGCAAAGGAACAAGCTAAAACCTGATAAGATGTCACTCATAAATTCCAAAATGGCAACTTACTATGCACACACTAGACATATTTCCAGTTTTACATCTGGAAAAGGAGTTCTGATAATCACAGCATATGTTTATCAATTACTGTATGGATGATTATAAAGAGCTACTTAAATAAATGACTACTTTCCTAATGTCATTTATACAAACAGGTAAAAAGGACATTTCAGTATAGCAAGAGACAAGTGGAAACTTATTCAAGAGAAGAATACAGTTTGAAGTAACTTTTAGGGTTAAGGAAGCAAAATTCACAACTTAGCATTGTGGTTAAAGTTAAAAACAATCTGAAACTGACTGTGTAGGTGTGAATCTGATTTTTCACTACCTGGTAGCTATGTGAGTTCAACAAATTTCTGTCTGCTATATTAGTGATTAAATGCAGCTATCAAGCTACAGTTCAAAGAAGCAATATGATAAAAAAAACCCACGTAAATGAAATCCTCAGATACTGTTTCATACACAAAAAATATAAGCAGGATATGAGTGGTAAAGAAAAGAATTAATTTCTCCCACTGTGCTAACGTTAGGCTCAAACAGTATAGGAGGTCTTACACAACAATAGTGCAAACTGTTCAACATAAGTATCTTTAAATTTTTAGCTATTTGAAATCTTTTATTTTCTGTTTAAACACCATTCTAATTAATTATCTGTGAAGGCATCACTTCTAAGATTAATGAAACCAACCCAGAATAACTTTCTTCTAATATAAAAATTAATATCGAAGATGCTGGAGATGACCAAAGTTAACAACTCTTTTTTAAAAAAAATTATTTAAGTTTATTTACTTTACATTCAAAGGCCTGACACTACTAATGATGCTCTGCTATGGTTGTAGACAGGAGTCTAACTTAACAACTCTTTTCTATTTATAAATAGTAAAGCTTACATGCATCCTTAGTATTTGCCATAGTTCGTTGGATTAGGGCTACTTACAGGCCTGACTTTTAAGATATAAACAAAAGTGGTTTTTTTGTTATCGTTGTTAAAATATATAAATATTATGGGCCAGAGAGATGATTCAGTGAGTAAATAAAATAAATACTTCCTAATAAACCCAATGACCTGAGTTTGATTCCTGTAACCTAAAAGGTGGAAAGAGGGAACTGAATCCTGCAAGCTGTCTTCTGACCTCTACACAAGTTTTAATATGCACACATATAAGTAAGTATAAAAAGATAGAGAGAGGGCCCTACCTTCGTTTTAGGAGATAGACCCATGCACTTAATTTAAATATGTCTCTTCATTAAAGGTTCCTAAACTGATCCTCAATTAAGGGCAGACTTCCCTGTGCTAATCATCAATACTCTTCCTCTCTCCAGGAGCCACTTCCTCCAGCTCACAAGTCCTGGCCTGGTCTGGGGTTTTCCATCTGGTACTGAGGCACACTAGTGCACTGTCATAGTATCTGATGCATACATAACCAGTTGTCACTGCCCTGAGTACCAAGGCCAGTCCATCTATCCAGCAGTTCCATTAGCTGGTTGACACTTACTTCACACTCAGAGGACAATGTTCAGTATTCAGGGGCCCTGGTTAGTGTTATTTATTTACATGCCTCCATTTTTTTCCCTCTAAGTTGAGGTTATCTCAGGTTTGTATTTCACAGTGTTGTACATGAAGGGACCAGGATAATATGGGATAGGGGTGAGTGAGGAACAAGGCAGACACAAGAATGCTTAGTATGTTCAAGATCCCCTGGGAGTGGTTTTAAGCTTATCAACCCCACTTTCTTTTAATTTTAATTTTTTTTCCTCACAATTTCGTCAGTATATATATCCCAGCTGAAGCCTCCCTCTATCAAGTCCCCCTAGTACCATCCTTCCTCCTCTTCCTCCCATCCCCTTCCCCTTGTCTACTGAAAGGGGAAGTTCTCCACCATTGCCATCTGCCCATAACTTGTTAAGTTTTATCAGGACTGCCTGGATCCTCTTCTTCTGTGGCCTGGCAAGGCTGCATCATCAGGGGTCAGTGATCAAAGAGCATTCAACTGAATTCATGATAGAGGCAGACCCTGCTCCCCTCACTCAGAGATCCAAATGGAGACTGAGCTGCCAATCAGACACATCTGAGCAGGGGGTCTAGGTTCTCTTCATGCATGGTCCTCCATTGTTGCATCAGTCTCTGCAGGACCTGCTGGGCTCAGATCTTTTAGTTTTGTTGGTCTCCTTGTGGGGCTCTTGCTCCCTCCATGTCCCTCTATTCCTACCATGCTCTTTCTCCATAAGACTCCCTGCACTTTGCCCAAAGTTTGACCATGAGACTCAGCACTTGTTTCAATCCCTTTTTGAGTGAATCCTTTCAGAGGACCCTCTATAATAGGCTCCCATCCTGTTTCCTCTCTTCCAATGTTCCTGCTTGCCATTCTGAATAACATTTACGCATCCTCCCTAGGGTCCTCCTTAGTGTTTAGCTTCTATAGTTCTGTATCCTATATTATATGGCTAAGATCTGCTTGTAAGTTAGTGTATACCATGCTTGTCTGTTTCTGGATAACCTCACTCAGGATGATCTCTTCTAGTTCCATCCCTTTGGATGAAAATTTCATGACTTCCTTGTTTTTAATAGCTGAGTAGTAGTCCATTGTGTAGATGTGTCACACTTTCTGTATCTATTCCTCCATTGAGGGACATCTAGGTTGTTTCCAGATTTTGGTTATTACAAATAAAGCTGCTATGAACATAGCTGAACAAATGTCCTTATTGAATAATGGGGCATCTTTTGGGTATATGCCCAAGAGTAGAGTGTGGCTGGATCTTGAGGTAGCACTATTTCCAATTTTCTAAGAAAGTGCCAGATTGATTTCCAAAGTGGTTATACAAGTTTCCACTCCCACCAACAATGGAAAAGGGTTCCCCTTTCTCCTCATCCTCTCCAGCAAGTGTTGTCACCTAAATTTTTTAAAATCTTAGCCATTCTGACTGGTGTAAGATGTAATCTCAGGGTGGTTTTGATTTGCATTTCCCTGATGACTAAGGATGGTGAACATTTCTTTAAGTATGTCTCTGCCATTCTATAATCATCTGTTGAGAATTCTCTGTACCTATTAACTGGATTATTTGGTTTGTTGGTACCTAATTTCTTGAGTTCTTATATATTAGTCCTCTATCAGATGTAGGGTTGGTGAAGATCTTTTCCCAGTCTGTAGACTCTCGTTTTGTTCTATTGACAGTGTCCGTTGCTTTACAGAAACTTTTCAGTTTCACAAGATACTATTTGTTAATTGTAGATCTTAGAGCCTGAGCTGTTGGTGATCTGTTCAGGAAACTGTCTCCTGTGCCTACGAGTTCAAGGCTCTTTCCCACTTTTTCTTCCAACAGATTTAGTGTGTCTCGTTTAATGTTTAGATCTTTGATCTACCTGGATGATAATTTTGTGCAGGGTGATAGATATGGGTCTATTTGCATTTTTCTACATGTGGACTTATATTTAGACCAGCACCATTTATTGAAAATTCTGTCTTTATTCATTGTATGGTTTTGTCATCTTTGTCAAAAATCAGGTGTCCACAGGTGTATGGGTTTATTTCTGAGTCTTCTATTTGGTTCCATTAATCTACCAGTCTGTTTCTACGTCAGTACCATGCAGTTTTTATTACTGTTTCTCTACAGTATAGCTTGAGATCAGAGATGGAGATACCTCCAGAAGATCTTTTATTGTAGAGGATTGTTTTAGCTATTCTAGGTTTCTTTCTTTTTTTTTTAATTCTTTTTTTTTTTGAGGTCCCATTTTTTTTATTTTTTTTTAATTACACTTTATTCATTTTGTATCCCCCCATAAGCCCCTCCCTCCTCCCCTCCTGATCCCACCCTCCCTCCCCTTTCTGCATGCATGCCACTCCCCAAGTCCACTGATAGGGGAGGTTCTCCTCTCCTTTCTGATCTTAGTCTATCAGTTCTAGTCAAAAGTGGCTGCATTGTCCTCTTCTGTGGCCTGGTAGGGCTGCTCCCCCCTCAGGAGGAGGTGATCAAAGAGCAGGCCAATCAAATTACGTCAGAGGCAGTCCCTCTTCCCATTACTAGGTAACTCACTTAGACACTGACCTGCCATGGGCTACATCTGTGCAGGAGTTCTAGGTTATCTCCATGAATAGTCCTTGGTTGGAGTATGAGTCTCTGGGAAGTTCCCCGTGTTCAAATTTTCTTGTTCTGTTGCTCTCCTTGTGGAGTTCCTGTACTCTCCAGCTCTTACTATTTCCCACTTCTTACATAAAATTCCATTCACTCTGCCCGACAGTTGGCCATCAGGTTCAGCATCTGCTTTGATAGTCTGCAGGGCAGAGGCTTTCAGATGCCCTCTGTGGTAGGTTCCTAGTTTGTTTCCTGTTTTCTTCTACTGGCTTTCAGAGGCCCTCTGTAGCAGGTTTCTAGGTTGTTTCCTGTTTTCTTCTTCTTCTGATGTCCATCCTCTTTGCCTTTCAGGTGGGGATCGAACATTTTAGTTAGGGTCCTCTCTCTTGCTTGGTTTCTTTAGATGCATACATTTTAGTGGGTTTGTCCTATGTTGTATGTCTATATGAGTGAGTATATACCGTGTGTGTCTTTTTGCTTCTGGGACAACTCACTCAGGATGATCCTTTCCAGGTCCTTTATTACTTACACTTTATTCTGAGTTTATTATTCCATATGAAGTTGAGAATTTTTATTTAAAGATCTGTAAAGAATTGTGTTGGTGATTTGATGGGAATTGAATCGAATGTGCAGATTGCTTTTGTTAAGATGGCCATTTTTATTACGTTAATCCTTCCAAGCCATGAGTATCTTTCCATCTTCTGATATCCTCTTCTAATTCTTTCTTCAGAGAGTTGAAGTTTTTTCATAAAAGTCTTGGTTAGAGTTATATCAAGGTACTTTATGTATTTTGTGGCTATTGTGAAGGGTGTTCTTTCCCTAATTTCTTTCTCAGCCCATTTGTCTTTTGTATATAGGAGGGTTACTAATTATTTTTGAATTAAATTTTGTATCCAGCCACTTTGCTGAAGGTGTTTATTAGCTGTAGGAGTTGCCTGGTAGACTTTTTGGGGTCACTCAGGTATACTATCATAGCATCTGCAAACAGTGATACTTTTCCTTTCTGATTTGAATTCCCTTACTATCCTTAATTCTTATTGCTCTACCAAGGACTTCAAGAAGTTTGTTGAAGAGATATGGAGACTGGGAAGCCTTGTTTTGTCCCTGATTTCAGTGGGATTGACTTAAGTTTTTCTCCATTTAGTTTGATGTTGGCTACAGGTTTGCTATATATTGCCTTTCCTGTTTAGGTTAGTGCCTTGTATCCCTGATCTCTCTAGGACTTTAAACATGAATGACTGTTGGATTTTACCAAATGTTTTTTCAGCATCTAAGGAGATAATCATGTGTTTTTTTTTTCTTTCAGTTTGTTTATATGGTGGATTACATTGATGGATTTCTATATACTGAACCACTCCTGTATATTTGAGATGAAGTCTACTTGGTCATAGTGGATGATATCTTTGATGTGTTCTTGGACTTGGTTTGCGAGTATTTTGTTGAGTATTTTTGCATCAATGTTCATAAGGAAGATTGGCCTAAAATTCTCTTTCTTTGCTGGGTCTTTGTGAGGTTTAGGTATCAAGGTGACTGTGGCTTCATAGAAGGAGTTTGGTAATGCTCCTTCTGTTTATATTTTGTGGAATAGTTTGAGGAGTATTGATGTTAGCTCTTCTTTGAAGGTCTGGTAGAATTCCATGCAGAAATCATCTGGCCCTGCACTTTTTCTTTTTCTTGGAAGGGAGACTTTTGATGACTGCTTCTATTTCCTTAGGGGATATAGGACCATTTAATTGATTTACCTGGTCTTGATTCAGCTTTGGTAAGTGGAATCTATCAACACAATTGTCCATTTCATTTAGATTTTCAAATTTTGTGGCATGTAGGCTTTTGAAGTAAGACCTAATGATTGTTTGAATTTCCTCAGTGTCTGCTGTTATGTCCCCCTTTTCATTTATGATTTTGTTGATTTGGATAGTGTCTCTCTGCCTTTTAGTTTGGCTAAGGGTTTATCTATCCTGTTGATTTTCTCAAAGAACCAGCTCTTGGTTTCATTGATTCTTTGAATTGTTCTCTTTACTTCTAGTTTCTTGAGTTCATCCCTGAGTTTAATTATTTCCAGCTGTCTACTCCTCTTGAGTGTGTTGTTTTCGTCTTCTTCTTCTTCTTCCTCCTCCTCCTCCTCCTCCTCCTCCTCCTCCTCTTCCACCTCCTCCTCCTCCTCCTCCTCTTCTTCTTCTTCTTCTTTTTCTGAACAAATTTACAATCAGCTATTCAGAGTATAACAGACTTGGTGCACATGGGTCACCAAACAGTTTCTGTTGACTTACAGAGGTAGTTACATTTCTTCTCGACCTTTACTGTGTTGAATTTCATGAACTGATTTTTCTGATGTTCAACCACATTTTGCATTCCACCTATGTGTTCATATCCTTCCTACAAATCACTAGATTAATTCTATAATATTTATGGCTTTTTGCAATTATATGAAAAAGGAGATCCTAGAATTTTCCTTTCTCATTTTATTGAGACAGTCATTTAAACCACATAAGACACAGTTGGAATTATATTAGTTTCACAAATTTGACAGCTTAAAACAAAATAAGTTTATAGAGGGACTGCCTCTGACATAATCTGATTGGCCTGCTCATTGATCACCTCCCCCTGAGGGGGGAGCAGCCTTACCAGGCCACAGTAGAGGACAATGCAGCCACTTTTGACTAGAACTGATAGACTAAGATCAGAAAGGAGAGGAGAACCTCCCCTATCAGTGGACTTGGGGAGTGGCATGCATGCAGAAAGGGGAGGGAGGGTGGGATCAGGAGGGGAGGAGGGAGGGGCTTATGGGGGGATACAAAATGAATAAAGTGTAATTAATAAAAAATTAAAAAAATAAGTTTATTTGCTAAAGTTCTTTAGGCCAAAAAAAAAAAAAAAATCCCAACCCAGGAATGGACTGACAGATCCAGGCTCCCTCTGAGGTTTAGAGCATAGCTCTCCTTCCCTCTTAAGCATGTGTGGCTACTGCTCAAAGTTCTATCACCTCAATTTCTGCTTCCATCTCCACAGGGCTTTCTCAGAGCTGAGCCTCAAAATCCTACATTTAAAAGCCTACCCTAAATCTCTTTCTCAGATATATTTTAATCATATCAGGAAATATCTTATTGCCAAATATACTCATGTTCATGGCTACAAGAAGTTATTACTGAATATGTATTTTGGGAGAAAACTATTCATCCCACTATAAAAAATTTCCCATCTTTTCTCTAACTTTGAAATTATTTATTTTTTGAGGATGGCTCCACTATGTTGTGTAGGATGGGTTCAATCTTCTGCACTAATCTCATCTTCCTATGTCCACTTCCTAACACACTGGAACTATAGTTAAGGAAGATGAAATAACTGAAAAACAAAACAAACAAACAAAAAATAAAACCCGTCCTTTAATGTTTGGAAGAAGTAAAAAGAAAAATATCTGTTAGGGCGGTTCTGACACATTAGTTAATTTACTTTGAAGTTAATTTCTAGCAACCATCTGTCTTTCCATCTAAGTTCTCAAGTTACTAGCTTAAGCTATCTATATGAGCAGTCTAAAAAATTCTAGAATACCTTCCCTAGGGTCTTCCTTATTTAGCTTCTTTGGGAGTATACATTTTAGTATGTTTATTCTATATTATATCGCTAATATCCACTTATGAGTGAGTATATACTATGTGTGTCTTTTTGCTTCTGGGTTACCTCACTCAAGATGATCTTTTTAGTTCCCAAAATTTGCCTACAAATTTCATGATTTCCTTGTTTTTAATATCTGAGTAGTATTCCATTGTGTAAATGTACCACAATTGCTGTATCCATTCCTCTGCTGAGGGACATCTAGGTTGTTTCCAGCTTCAGGCTAGTATGAATAGAGCTGCTAAAAATATGGTTGAACAATTGTCCTTGTTTACTTGAGTATATTTTGGATATATGAGGTAGCACTAGTCTCAATTTTCTAAGAAAGCGCCGAATGGATTTCCAAAGTGGTTGTACAAGGTTACATTCCCACCAGCAATGAAGTGGGGTTCCCCTTTCTCCACATCCTCTCCAGCATGTGTTGTCACTTGAGTTTTTGATCTTGCCATTCTGAATGGTGAAAGGTGAAATCTCAGTGTTGTTTTGATTTGTATTTCCCTGATGATTAAGGACGCTAAACATTTCTTTAAGTGTTTCTCTGCCTTTCAATATTCCTCTATTGAGAATATTCTGCTTAGCTCTGAACCCCATTTTTAAATTGGATTACTTGCTTTGTTGGTGTTTAACTTCATAAGTTCTTTTATTCAAAAGGACAAATGTGATACACATTGCAAGCAGGAGAAGACAGGGAACAGGACAGGAACCTACTACAGACAGCTTCTGAAAGATTCTACTGATTAAGGTATCAAAGCAGAAGCTGAGACTCAAAGCCAAACTTTGGGCAGGGTGAAGGTAATCTTATGAAAGAAGGGGGAGATAGAAACACCTGGAGGGGACAGGAGCTACACAAGGAGACCAACAAAGCCAAAAACACTGAGCCCTGGGGTCCTTGCAGAGACTGATACCCCAACTAAGAACAATGCATGGAAAGGACCTAAAACCCAGGCTCAGATATAGCTGATAGACTCAGTCTTCAAGTGGGTTCCCTAATAAGGGGAACAGAGGCTTTCTCTGGCATGAACTCAGTGACAGGCTCTCTGATCATGTCCCCCTGGGGGTGCAGCATTGCTAGGCCACAGAGAGAGACAATGCAACCAGTCCTGATGAGATCTGATAGGCTAAAGTCACATAGAAGGGGAGGAATACTGCACCTATCAGTGGACTAGGCATACAGGGAGAAGAGGGAGGAAGACTGTGATTGGGAAGAGACAAGGGAAGGGAACACAGCCAGGATACAAAATGAATAAACTGACAAATTATAATAAATAATAATAATAAATAAATGATAATAATAAATTTTTAAAAAAATTCTAGAATAGCTTAACTTACTAATTTTTGTTCATCTTTATTATTTCTCATTCATTCTTGCTTATTAAACCTTATTTATATGTGTGCATGCACATACTTGTTTGAATGTGATTTGCACATGTATGTTCAAATACATGTGGAAGACACAAAGTACAGTGACAGGTGTTGTGCTTCAGGCAGTTTCTACACTTTTCATTCTTATTTTTTCCAGTAGAGTCTTATACTGGCTTGGAACTTGTCAAGCAGGCGAGGCTATTTGTCTAGTCCCAAAGATCTCCTTTCTCTCCCTTGCCAGTACTAGGATTACAAGCTTGCACTACCTGGAATTTTCACATGGATTTTTCAGAGGATTGAGCTCAGGCCCTCTACCAAGTGAGCTACCTCCTTAAGCTATAAACTTGTGTTAATAGAAATATATTTTGATCTTATTAGTATAATTTTGAGGACTGAGTGTGGTGGTACATACTTGTAAATTATGCACTCAGGCTTAGGCAGAGGAGAGTTCGAAACAACCTAGGCTACAGAGTAAGAGCCTGTCCCCCATCCCCAAACTTAAAAACCAAACAACAAAACTACGCTAGTGAGTTTAGACTTTTAATATTTCCATAATCTTTCACTTTCTTAACATTATAAAAAATTTCCCCTTTGTTTGTTCTTTGATGCATGAGCTATGGGGTAATGTGATGTATCATTTCTAAACCAATGGAGCAATTCTATTTACCTTGATGGAATTGTTCTAGTGGACCACTGTGGTCAGAAACATCATAGGTCTGCATTACACCCATGTTTAATTTTTTTTTTTCTGATTTGTTTAAGCTGTATTACACAGTCAGTATTAGAACTGCTTATGACAAGCACTTCATTCAGTAGCTGCTGAGTTTGGTGTCCTGTTCAGGTCTGTTATATAAGCTGTAAATGGTAAAAGGTAAAAATATTCTGACAGGATATGTTTTTGTTTTCCTTGCTTTGTTTTCATGGGGCGGGGGTAGTGATAGTAGTGACTGAGACAAGGTATGTACCTATGCTTGGCTGGAACTTCCCAAGTACAGAGGGCTGGCCCAGAACTTGCAGTGAGTTACCCTACTGCCTCTGCCTCCCAAATGCTATCAATGTGTGCCATAACACCAGTCAGAATACTGTTTACTTTTCTTAATTTAGTATCAAAAATATAATAACATTATTTAGTAACAACATTCTGAAACTAATGTTTAAAGTTTATATCTAAAATTATAAAGTAACTGCACTTTTACCATACATGGTAATCTATCTCTAGCATTAATAATGTTTTGTTATTCGTTTATCTACCCTAATTTTTCTGGTATTTGCTTGTCAGTTTTTCCTATGTGTTTATTTTCAACATTTCTCTATCTATCTATCTATCTATCTATCTATCTATCTATCTATCTATCTATCTATCTATAAAATTTACACATAATAATATAATTCAATTTTTTAAATAAATTACTGTATGGTTGCATCTTAAATGTCCCTTCCAAATGCACACATTAAAGGCTTGCTTTCCAATGCACTGGCATTCAGAAGCTCTAAGGTGGACCTCTGGGATGTAACTGCTTCATGAAGAAGGCCCTAACTGCACTGATAAATGAATTAAAAAATAAAAAAAGAGGCCTCACTTAAAACACACTACCAATGGGCTACTGGAGAAGGCAGGTCTCTGAGGTATATTCTTGAAGGGTATATCTTATCTTCAACATCTTCTCTCTTCCTTTCTTCTTGGCTGCCAGCCACAGCTGGCTCTATACTCTTAGCCATAGGGTTCTATTTAACAAAAGGCTATAAAGCAATATAGCTGTACAACAAAACTTCTGAAACTGTGAGCTAAACAATCCTTTTCTCCTTTAAGGTGGTTCTTCAGGTATTATAGTAAAGTTGAGCAACATACATGTGCTACCCACTCATTTGTAAACGGGTCATGTAGTTGTATATCTGGGTGCACACATGTGCATGAGAAGACCAGTGGACAACCGTGGGTGGCATCTTCAGGAATAATAACTATTTCCTTTGAGAGAGGGTCTCTCCTGGAACTCACCAATTCAGCCAGAATGGCTGGCTGGTCAGCAAGCCCCAGGGATCCTCCTGTGTGCTTTTCCAGTGCTGGGATTACAAGTGTGTGCTACTAGATCTGGACTTTTTATGTGCACTCTGGGAATAAACTTAGGTCTTTATACTTGGAAGAAGTGTATGGACTAAGACAACACCTCAGTCCTGCTACTCGTTCTTATATGTTGAATGTATAATTAATGATATATTTATTTCTAACACCTTACTTACAGTTTATTGTTTTCTAATTTTCAGTCAAATTGCCTTCTTTGGATGTAGATGATTCATTTAATATATTCTTTCCCTTCTTGTTTAGAAAATTATATTCTATTCTACTATTCTTTGGTGTTTATATTAGAAATATTTTTATGTAATTTTATGTTTTCATAGGCAGGGTATTATATCAATGTTCTAGAACTTACTATGTAGCCCAGACTGACCTCAAACTTGTGTAAATCCTCCTGCCTCATCCTCCTGAGTTCTGGGACTACAGGTGTGAGCCACCATTTCTGGCTTAGAAGTCTGAACATGCAAATTGAACTTCTTAGAACCTACAAGTAATCATACAAGGAAGTCAAAGTAATGAACTATAATTATTTACCTCATAATATAAAAACTAGTACTGTGTATTTCAGTTTCTATTACTTTGCTTTCTTATTCCTACAAATTGTTTTTTAAGATCGATGTTTTGATTGATCACATATCTACAGTGTGCTGTCCTCTCTTCTGCATCTCACACCTTCCTTACGTCATCATTTTCATTATGCTTTTAAGTACATCTTCTAGAGTTTCTTTTATTCCGCTGGTATCTAATTCCGTTGGTTTTAAAAAAGTATCTTTTCTCTTATCATACAAAGTGAGATAAAAGACATTACAGTGGTGGGTTTAAAATTACCCCTTTACTTTGGCTGTGGGCATAGCTTGCTGATCAAACATAAAGACCCAGCACCCATATAAAATCTTGGTGTCATAGAGTATGTCTGCAAATCCAGTGCCTGGGGAGCAGTGACAAGAAGATTCCAGAGGATACTTGGACAGCTAGTTTATGTTAAATGATAAGCTTTGGTTACACGTTTAGTAAAGGAGTCTCTCTCGAAAAATAAGAGAACTATAGAGGAAGACACCATGTTGACCTCTGGTATTCATACATGCAAGGACAGGCAAGCACATATACATATATATTACTGTGCACGGACACACAGACACACACACATACACCACAGAAGGGAAAGAAAAAAAGACCACGTACAAATATACAAATACACAGTGGGGGAAAAAACCCACTTTCATCATGTTAAAGGGTTTGTGGTTACAGTACTTACTTTACCATAATGCTGGAGAAAAAAGTCTCTAACCAGTTTGCAACTTCATTTATAGAGCAGAGTTGTGTGTTTTTGAAATGACGCAATAAAGGAAAGTTTCAAGAATGTTTCAGTTCTCAACAACATGATGATCTTGCCATACCTCTATTTTGGTGGGAAAAAGGAAATTGGACAATCTTAAAAAACTATAAAACAGATCTCAGGATACTCACCATGTTGTTTAGATTTCTTTTTTTTCTTCTTCTTTTTCTTCTGCTTTGATTTGTAGTGATCTTTGTCTCTCTTCTCTTTTCTCTCCTTATCCTTTTCTTTCCTTTTACCTAAAATAAACAAAAGCAAATCCTTCAATAATGGTGAATGATTCTTAGTTGCTCCTTTGTGGTTACCCTCAAAGCAGCATTTATGTTTTCATCAGTGATTCCAGTCACCTGCCCAGAGTGGACGGATTCAATTAAACTGTTCGTGTCATGAGTCTGGAACTCTTGCTTAGCTTATTGGACTATAAGAGGGGATCTTCATTAGCAGTGTTGAAAAATCCCAACTCCTGACACCTTAAAGTTAACACAGACAGTAGTTAAAATCTTTAAATGCGTAATAGACTAAATTCCTACTATGTGCCAAGAAGTTAAATTCCATAATTAAAAAAAAAAACCCTCACTATGGAGAATAAGCATTTCTATATATAATTTAATAATGTTTTAGAAAGTTTAAAAAGATGGATGGCTTTTTTTTCCTTCAGAAAAGAAAAACAAAATTAATGAAACTAATCTATACACAATCTTCCTGTATTTAAATACCTTTACTGTGCATACAAGAATAAAAAGAACAAGAAAGAAAAAAGATACTTCATTCTATAATTTCCAAAAATCCAAAAAGCATTATTTAGTAATATTTACTTTAAAAAGATAAGTACATGCTTTAAAACAGTAAATTAAAACATTGTATCTCAACTCAAAACTGAACAGATTTTCAAGAAGCTATTTTATTTTTAGCTAAGAATGGGTTATCCCACAATTTTCCAATTATATTAAGCCAATTTTCATGACTCCGTTTAGCTAACCTAAATAATATTCCTATTGCCACCCATCATTTCGTGACTTTTAGTCATTACTAAACATATCGTAGAAAAGACAGTGAAAGTCAGTAACCTTTTAATAAGGCAAACTGAAGAAGAATGTATGGAAAGAACAACTATTTTAACATATTACGCATTACTCTAAGTCTCAATAATATCAGATGGAGGCTTATTTTTAAAAATCTATCCATAGTTTTAATTAGAAATGTTCAGAAGCAAAGTACTCAAGAAATCCAGAGAATCCCCACAGAATATATATAAGTACAAGCTCTGCACTGGAGAACAGGTGCCTCTAAAGCTAACTGCTGAGCACAGAAGCAGATGACCTTGGCACCTGAAGGAGCCCTAGCAAAGGAAGGGAAGAGCAGGTGCTGTCCTTTCTGTCAAGCTTTCTAGTCTTTTGCTTAAAGATTACTTTCTGTCCATACCAAAGGCAGTAGAGCTTTTTTCTTCCAATTTCACTTTTTTTTCTGTTTTCAATATTCCTGTGGGGTAGGGGGATAAGATGTAAGTTTAGTAAGAAAGACAACAATATGACAGTTTTTAAAATTACAATTGTTTTCAAAACTTTAAATAGGAATCCTCCCCTACATCCAAAAGGTCTGTACAATTTTATTATCTGAACTAGTAACCAAAACTTATTCAAGGAATTTTAGTGCTCCTTCATACCATCTGCATTGGATTCTTGGACTCCACGGTTTATTACTTGTATGAATTGAGTATGTGGTTTAATGCCTTTGTACTTTTGTTTCCTTATTGTCAATATGAGTAAGAGTACCTACCACTGTTCTTACAAGAGTGTACGAGACAGAGTATGTAAATGCTTAGGCCAGTGCCTGGTAAGTGTGCTGTTTTACTTTGTATTTTGGCATGAGAAATTACCCACACTATTTCTGATAGCAAAGTTGGGCCCTAACCATAAAAAGAAGTTAAGTAAAGGCTCTTGGCCATCATTAAAAGCTGATTCTGCACCATAACCTTAGACAATACAGAAGGCAATGAAAGCCTTTGAATGGCTGGCCATATACCACTTCTGTTTCTATGACCACATAGACACAAATACTATTCAGAGCATCCAAATTAAATATTCAAATTTATGGCAAAGTAGACTTGTTTTCAATAACAAATAACTTATTTCAACAAAATATAGGGTGATATTTGGCCTATTGTTCCCTAAAATCAAGTTAAATATGTGAATTCTATCACATTTATATCATTGCATGAATCCCTTATTGCTAGGTAACAAAAAGAACCCAACAGGACTATTTTAACAATTATATTTGGACTATAAAATGTGAAATGCAAAGGTTCAAATACAAATAAAAGTATACCATGTTAATGACATGTATTACCTAATAGTCTAAATTATACTGGCAAACACTATACCTTACTAACTGTAGCTAAAACAAAACAGATTCCCTTAACAAAGCTTCACAATTCTGTTCAACATTTCTCAATGCTAACATTTTTCAATGTCTTATTTGTACCTCAAGTTAATCTAGGAAAAATGCTGAAGTATAAAAATATGTTTTTATTATATTCTATTTATTAGGTTTCTTCTTGATTTTTAAAAATCAATTCATATCAACCATGTCAAATATTTTATATTTTATTCAAATACCTTATATAGTTTAAACATAAAACTCTAAAAACATCCCTTAAGTTACATGTTAACAAGGCCCTAGAAAGTATCAGATTATTAAGAATATTGATAATCATACTAATTGTGACAGAAAGAATGAAAGAGACCACACAGCAAAGACAAACAAAGTCATATTTCCTCATTTATCAAGATGATTGAACAACTCATTACTTCTTGTTGCTGACTACTGGACCATGGAAACTGCATATGTAATGTGGTTTTCTTAAAACTAAGAAAGCCTTTACAAATCAAACAAACAGAAAATGCTGCTTAGGCCTTGCTGTGTAACAAGCAGAAGGGAAGTTAATAATGCTTCTGTCTCTAGAGGGCTCCAGACTTGAGACCACTTAAGGTGAGGAAGGGGTGTCAAAAAAACCATCAAATTGGCTATATTCAAGGAGTTCACGTAGGTAAAGAGGAGATAATAAAGGTAGTAGGCCAGCACTGAAGACCAGGGAATGGCACAGCAAAACACACTGCCATTCTGAGTGGTTCTAGGAAAGCAAGCTCTGAGCACACTGGCTTCCTGCCTAAGACTTCACAGGTGGTCACTTTCAAAGCAAAACTGGGAACCTGACAAGGGGTTGCCAACATTTTATACAAGCAAGCACTTTCAAATGAACACACAGAAGTGTAACACTGGTGAAATTTTTAGAAGTACATACAAATAGAAAAACAAAACATCTTTTCTAGAACCCAAAAAACAAAAGAATACAACTGGGTAAAAGATGCGATTGTTATTATTTCATCATGTGTTACCATCTCCTAAATATTAGGATATTAGTATAAAGGACAGTGATCTTTAAATTTTCTCAAGAGGCTATTTTCTTCAAATAAATTTTTAGAGCCATTGTAATACAAAAACAAAAGCAAAGGGCTATCCCAACTCCAGTAAGAAAAGTAGAATCCTGATCACTGTGCTACACACAACAGCAGAGTGGGGAGCACTGAGACACAATCCTAGAGACTATAGAAAGCCTAGCTCCTGAAAAGCTATGAACATTGTGTGTTTGTGTGTGTGTGTGTGTGTGTGTGTGTGTGTGTGTGCATGCGTGTGTGTGGTGTGTGGAGGGGAGAGTTGAAGTAAGTGACAGAAAATAAGACTTACATCTTTGTTTTGAACAGCTCTGGAAAGTAAATTCAAAAGTAACTTTAAAAGGCTGTTAAACAATCAACAGGCTGTCAACATCAAATATAGTATAGGAACGAATTCCATCTGAAAGGTGGCTACAGTCAGAGCGGTTAGAGCTAATTGATGCCCCCATTTAGAGTCGCTTAACACCCATCTCTGGCTTCCTTGATGATAACACCTACTATATTAACCAGATAATGTAATCCCTGTACTCATTACAAAGAACTCACCAGAGCCCTTCTTTCTTAACTATGACAATCAATGCATTTTCATGTTTATTATTTCTATATTTCATTTAAAATTGTATTTAAAAAATTCAAGAAATCACATTGAATTTCATCGAAAACTAATATAAATTTACCAAAAATTGAATGGCCTGCTAATATTGATTCTGATATTATAAAGTACTCATATGTTATCAATCCAATATTTGTATCTACATTAACTAAAATATTCTGCAATAAAACAAATATTCCTTGATATTTTCATACTGACTTGCTCAAAAATATGAAAATAAATGTATATTATGATGAGCCTTCCAACACAGGACTAACTAAAAATGTTTAGAATTATATTCATACTATTCCAACTAATTTCAATTTTGTATTAATGGAGGCTACTAAGAATAGTTACCATTTCTAAAATTATTTAAAATTACAATTGAAAGCTGATGCAGTCATAATTTTTCTTTTCTATGAATTTTGCCTTTTTAAAATGCATTATTGTAGGGTTCACTTAAATCCAACATAACTCAAACACCAGGTCAATGCATGTGACAAATTTTCTTTTGTAATTGCACCACTATTCATCCATCAGGGCTGCAAAATAGACTCAGGAGCTGAACTATGATGCTGAAGGGACATTGTGTAGCATATTTAAAGGATGAAACCATAAAGCAAAGGGGAGCAGGATGGGCTATAGCACTGTCCAATCATAGTTGACAAAAGGGGATGAGCAAGGGGGTTTCCATCAATTAAGAATAGGAGTAAGCTCACAGCCCGAAGAACATGGACTTAGTTGACCCTTCCAGCAAGATAAAGATGTCCTTGAAATGGCTGGACTCAAAGACAATTGTCTCATTACAAGTTGTGCCTGAGATGGCTGGACTCTGACCACTGTCTCCTTACAACAGAAGCTATTCAGCTATTGGGAAGTTCCCAGCAACCCTAGGGCATGGGACCTTGAACTTAGCTTCTCTCTATGATTAAATGGTCTCTGAAAATAAAATGGTAGTACTTAGAATAAGTTTCTTTTGCTTGTTCCCAAGAGCAAAAAGAATGACACAATAAACAAACAAATAACACTTTAGATCTGGAAGTGACCACAAACACTACCTACTATAAAATTCCCATTATGAAAATAAAAAAATTCGAGTGTGAAGGAAGTAGTCTATTTAAATTTTGTTGAAAGAAAATAAGAACAGAGGGCAAGCAGATGGTTTTTTTGCTGTCTTAGCTAAGAGCACATGTTCTCTGCCTGAGGCCTCCTGAGGACCGCATTTTCCATTTTCTTCCCTTGATTACAACAATATATTTCATCTCTTTTTCAAACTTTCAAAAAATTTTAAACAATTTATTTCTCTGCTTGTTTATTCATCTGTCTATCTTTTTTGTGTACAGGTGTACATGTGTGCTATGGTGCTTGTGGAGGTCCAAGGACAATTTACTGGATGCAGTCAGATCCTTCTTTTCTCCATGTGAGTCAGGGGACTGGAACTCAGGTTCTCAGGTGCAGGAAGCACCTCTACACACTGAGCTATCTTTTCTTGCCCCACTTTATACCTCTTATGGATTCTACATCTTGTAATAAGTAACTCTCCTTTATTTGTCTAGTTCAGCGACTAGCCTGATTTCCTTTTAGATGCTGAGCTTCCTGCGTAGATTCTATATCTCAGCACTCTGTGTCCTTTACATTTATGGCAGGACTTACACAAGACACAGACATTCTCAGGTCCGGGTCAGAAAAAGTTTCTTTTGAAAAAGATCCTTTTTAATAAACTTGATCTATTCTGCCTCCTAGAGAATAAGAGATTTCTTAAGCTGTGTCTCTTCCTTTGATTCATTGGCTGTTAGAAAAAACATTCTGACAATAACACAAAAAACAAAGGTGTTGGGTTTTTTTTTTAACTTTTAGAAATGTACCATTTCTTTCCTTTTCCTTTTATTTTTACTTATTGCTAAAGTGGGCAGCAACAGTATTCCAAACCTTCATGTCACCATGCTGGCATCCATCCCAGTGGAAGAATGTAGCTCAATTAGTGCAAGCCCATAATCTCTATTGGAAACACAATTAAAAGCAAAGTTTAACCTGTTAAGAGTCCTAAGCTTGCTAAACTACTTCTCAGTTAACTAATATTCTTATCAGGCTAAAGTACCTAGCAGTTTTAAGTTTAAAAAGCTGCTAATACAGTCTTTGTAAATAATGCTTTCTAAAGAAGTTTTAAAATGGAAACAATTTATTTTTATAGTTATGATAAACACCCACCAAACGGACAAACACACACACTTAGTTACACAGGTATATAACGAATAAACAAACAAACAAAAAAATCTCGATATACATCAACATAGGAATTAATCAGAAGCCCCAAATAACTTCAAAATAGTACAGAACAGTTAGGTAACAAAATATTAACAAATCCAATATGATGGCACACACCTACAATCTCAGCACTGGAAGATAAGGCAAGAAAATCAAGACTTCCAAACCAGTCTGGGTTTTTATGTTCCAGACTACCTAGGCTATGGACATAGTGAAATCCTGTTTCAAAGAAACAAAACATAAATACCAACTCCAAGGAAGAAGGGAGGAGTGGGAATAGAGGGACATGGAGGGGACATGAGCCCCACAAGAAAAGCTAAAAGATCTGAGCTCAGGGTGTCCTGCAGAGACTGATGAAACAACAGAGGATCATGCATGGAAAGGACCTAGACTCTCTGCTCAGATGTGGCCTATTTGCAGCTCAGTCGCCATGTGGATCACTGAGTGAGGGGAGCAGTGGCTATCTCTATCATAAACTTAGTTGACTGCTCTCTGATCACTCACCCCTGATGATGCGGCCTTGCCAGGCCACTGAGGAAGAGGACCCAGGCAGTCCTGCTGAGACTTACCAAGCTATGGGCAGATGACAATAGTGGAGAACCCCCCTTTTCAGTGGACTAGGGAAAGAAATGAAGGGAAAAGGGAGGGAAAGTGGGACTGGGCAGAGTTGAGGGAGGGGCATCAATCAGGATATATAATGAATAAACTGTGAAGAAAAAAATTAAAATTTAAAAATAAATTAACACAAAAGTTTTCATAAAAAAAGAAATACTATTTAGATTTAATTTTCACTGAAGTCTCTAAACCTAAGAACTGACCCCCCCATATTATCTTTTTGCTTCAAGAATAAGATTTTCTGTAATTATATTTAACATTAATAATTTCTAGTATCAAAAATAAGCATGCTTTTTAATTTTTAATTTTTTTTCCTCACACATACTACTCAGCAATTAAAAACAAGGAAATCATGAAATCTGCAAACAAATGGTGAGATCTAGAAAAGATCATTCTGAGTGAGGTATACCAGAAGCCAACAGACACACACGTTATATACTCATTTATATGTAGATACTAGACCTATAAGATAGGATAAACATACTAAAATCTGTATACCTAAAGAAGCTAAACAAGAAGGAGGACCTGGGGTAAGAGGATCAATCCTCACTTAGAAAGCCAAAGGGGATGGACATTGGAAGAAAGAGAAAACAGGAAACAGGGCAGGAGCCTACCACAGAGGGTCTCTGAAAGACTCTGCCTAGCAGTGTATCAAAGCAGATGCTGAGACTCATAACCAAACTTTGGGTAGAGTACAGGAAATCATATGAAAGAAGAGGTAGTTAGTAAGACCTGGAGAGTACAGGAGCTCCACAAGTTGAGCAACAGAACCAAAATATCTGGGCTCAGAGGTATTTTCTGAGGTTGATACTCCAACCAACATACATTCATGGATATAACCTAGAACTGTCGCTCAGATGTAGCCCATGGCTGCTCAGCATCCAAGTGGGTTCCCTAGTAAGGGGAAGAGGGACTGTCTCTGGCATGAACTCAGTGGCTGGCTCTTTGACCACCACTCCCCGCCCCGGGAGGGAGGAGCATCCTTGCCAGGCCACAGAGGAGGACATTGCAGCCAGTCCTGATGAGACCTGATAAGCTAGGGTCAGATGGAAGGGGAGGTGGACCTCCCCTAACAATGGAGTTGGAGAGGGGTATGGGAGGAGATGAGGGAAGGAGGGTGGAATTGGGAGGGAATGAGGGATGGGGCTACAGCTCGGATACCAAGAGAATAAAATGTAATTAATGTAAAAAAATAAAAATTAAAAAATAAACATTTCATATATTTTACTTATTGTTGTTGTTTTGAAACAGGATCCTGCTATGTAGCCCCTAGTTGGTCTAAAACTTGCTATGCTGACCCAGATGGGTAGCTGGAATTTGCTAGCTCCAGGTGCAACAATACCACATATTACACACACATTAAAAATGCAAAAGAAAGAGGAAGAAAAAAAATGACAAGTAGTATGTCCAGGAAATGCTGAAAATGGTAACACAAAAGAATCACAAAACAGGGAAGTTCCATACAAAAACAAAATTACCTAAAAGTTCTTACAAGGATTTTATATCCTTGTGGAGTTAAATATCAAAATATTTATACCAGACTTAACTGAGAGCTTCCTTACCAGTGATTGCTGTAGCTCCTTTTATATCGCTCACTACTTTAGAGGAGGTATTTGCAAACAAAGGTGTCTCCTTTTCTTCCCTGGAACATTCACCACCAGAAACGGAGGAATCTGGGGCTCGAGGTGCTATGACTTCTGAACCACAACTTAAATCAAGAGGGAGACAGGATCCCAACTTCTGGAGTGGCACACATGCAATACCGGGCACTATATAAGATTTAAAAAGAAAATCTTAATTTTAACATAGAGAAACTAGCTCAGTTCATATCAGTGTAGATCACTGGTATTTACACAGTGCCTGACAAAGAGGTACCAGATAGGTGTCTAGAATATACGAAGTGCTTATAAATCAAGAGACATAAGAAGAAAACTTAATATTCAAATAATTGTCGTTAGTTATCTTCCTTTAAATTTGGTTCTATAGGAAATCAATATACATTACCCTCTGGTACTGAAGACTCTTGCTGATTCTGAGAACTGATAGAGAATATTTTCCCATCAGTGGCTGAAGAGGAAGAAAGCTTTTCTAGAGAATCATCAGGCATGGGTAAGGTGGCTAACCGCTGAGATCTTCTTCTCCGCTCACTATGCTTGCAAGGTCTAGGGGGATTCACAGGCTGTGGAGGACCTAGAAAAAGATCTTCAATGTTCACGAAGCAGATACATACCAGTATCATCTTATAATATTTAAGGAGATAAGCAGGGGGAAAATGAGCCATATTTTGCACTCTGATGCTATTAAACACAAGAAATGGCATGTTCCAGAGGCAATCAAAGGGAAAAAAAAAGTGCCTTCTTAAAAAAAGAGTTAATCAAAACTAAATATCTAAAACCTTCTAGAACTCAAGTACAATAACAGGGAACATTAATTTCCTGTAGCTCTCCCCAACTGTGAGAGTGCAGTTAGCTCTCTAACTGTGGATTCTTATGTCAATTACCATTTTGCCTCCAGGAAAGTAGTCTCTTTATAAGCAAAAAAGGGAAAGCAGGTACAGGGAGAAGGGGAGGGAGCTGAGACAGAAAATCTTTCACTCCATAGCAAACCTAGGCACTCTAAAGGGAAAGTAAGGTAGGGGCACATGGGATGGCTCTTACACACATTGTACAGTTGGTGCTTTGCTTTCTTTCCCCAAGCAAAGAAACTACTGCAAACAACCTAACCCATCCTCAGTCTCCCACATGGACTCTTATAGATATAAACCCGGGGCCTGATTCATTCAAAAAATTGAACACAAACAAACCAATGTGCTTATTATAGCTAACTTAGATATTAATTAGTATGACAGTATTCTTGCCCTTAAACATTTTCATTAGTTTAAAGAACTAATTGTATCTTTAATTTGTTTTTTAGAAATGTAAACACAAATGTTTGAACAATTTTTTAATGCTTGAGAGTTCTTTGTGGACTATGAATTTGATCAATTCTACAGTAGGTAGGATTACATAATACCTCACTGCAAATTTAGAAAGAAGTAGTTTAAAGGAGCTGATGTTTTGGGTATTTAAGGATAATCAACAATGAAAAATAATGAAAAAAAAAGATGATAATAATGGGGGAAACCCAAAAGACAAACTAACTTTTATGATAATATGGTATCAATATATAAAACAACTTCAAAATAAAATGTTTATTGGTGTCATGTGATAATCTAATGACTACTAGTGATGTTCTTTCTTAATGAAGTTTCAGAGAAAAGAATTTTCTTTTTGTCTTTTTTGTTTGTTTGTTCTTTGAGTCAGAGTTTTTCTGTGTAGCTTTGGATGTCTTAGACTCACTTTGTAGACCAGACTGTCCTCAAACTCAAAGTGATCTGCCTCGTTCTGCGTCCCCAAGTGCTGAGATTACAGGTATGCACCACCATGCCCAGCTGAGAAAAGAATTTTCTATTTCCTTTGTTTCTGCATTATTATTAAAAAAAATTAAAGATTTATTAAAATTTGAGGTATGTAGTAAATATGAGAACTGACTGAAAAACTGGTTAGTATGTTTGATAAAGTCTTCCAAATGCCAGTATCATTATTCTGGTTCATAAGGATATGTGTCATCCTTATTTTCTGATACAAGACTGATTTATTTATTGAGTAACGTAGCAAAAGGCAAGTGTCACCTGACTAAAGATACTCTAGATAATTGTTTCAAATACTAATCTTGGGGTAAACATAAACCTTATCTTTTATCTAGTCAAATCCATGTTGAAAAAATGAAACTATTTTCAAAAGACTAACAATTGAAAGATTAGTACTACAGCAGTCAAATATTATAATAAGGAGGCATTCTCCTTCCAATAAGTATAAGATTGGATTCATGGATGCCTTGTTAACATAACAAGAATAAATTAATAAAATGCACTAAGAGGGCTACAAATGAAAGGAGATACCTCCTTCCTGACCACAAGAGGAATGAGGAGTCACATGAAAACATCAACCAAGGGTCTTTCTATAGTTCTTTTTGTTTCTGAGGGTATTTTGTTTGTTTGTTTTTTTGTAATGAATCAGGCCTTGTATTATTTGCTGAGGAGAGTAAAACTACAGTGGGATTTGTGTCATTCCATAGCAGGACTTCTTAACGAGCAGTACAGACTTGGAGTGGTAAAGCATAAGAAATGCCATGATCTACTCTTGAAATAGTTTTAAACTTTCTCTGTCATATCCACTTAACTTTTGAGGTTTTAAAGAGCAACTTCGTAAAAACAAAACAAAACAATATAACTACAACAAAACTGTTTTGAATCTATCTTACAGGATAAGTAACTATTTGTAAAGTCTGTGCTCACTAGTTTTATTTATCACTGAAGAAAGCTGAGATACAAGCGTCAAATCCTTGGCTTGTATTAATTCTGGGGCAAGTGGTGACTTAGGGGTTTTTATACACCCAGAAGACTCTCCAGATTCATGTTTGCATTTCTTGCTGCGAGCCTTCCCTGAAGACAAAGTTGAGGATAACAGTGCAGGTTTCTGAGTGTTGGCAGAACTGCTAATGACAGCTTCATTTTTTTTCTGACTTTGAGGTTTAGGTGAAATCGCCTGAATAAATAATAAAAAATTGATATTTTTATTTTGGTTTCTTCATTTTTCTTCTTGTATTCTATTTTTGATTGTTAAGCAACTTTAGTATCCAAAACATTGTTAAGCAACATATAACATTTCTATTACAAATGAAAAACCAAAAAGAACCCCACGAATTATTAACTAAAAATTGAATTGGCTGTCTTTAAAGGGATACTGTCAACTATGAATTTATATTTTTAATGTCCATGAAATTCTTCTAATATTAAATATCCATCCTATTGGACAAACATTTTAGTATTAATTTGAAACTTCTCTCTTCTCAAACTGCAATTGTCAATGGTTATATTAAAACAAAAAAAAGTATTTTACATTTTTGAGCACCGAAAGAATATATGTAAATTTCTGCCTTTTAGAAGAGTTTTTATAATCTCTCTCATCAAGTGTGTGGCTGTCTCAGTAGACAATTTCCCTTTAAAGAAAGATCTCAACAAGAAAACAATGACCAAATTAACAAAACATTATCTTTAACTCATTTTAGTGCTGAAAGCTAGATTTTCATAAGCAAAATGCGTCATGAAATCACAGCCAACAGCAGTAGAGAGTTAAAAAGACTAAAAAACAATACAGAACAAGTAACAACTACAACAATAACAAAAAAGAGATAAAGTGTAAGTTAAAACATTGGATTTAAAAACAAAATACGTCGCAGTCTTAGATGAGTTTTTACCTTATTCCTGCCAACTGACACTTTAAAAAAAACTTAGAACTTTGTCAGTTCTTTCATAAAGAACATTTTATTCATGTGGCAGTAAAGTTCCCTGAACATGTAAAAGTATGTGTGAATCTATCTATTGTTAAAGACAACAGAAAGCAGCCACATTGGATGCACATTCTGCTGTGCATCCAACTGGGATGCCTACATTGGTTTTCTTCCTGATATCTCACAGCAAACCATGAGATACAGACTTTTAAAAACTGATATATGGCAAGCCACTATAAAGAATAAAATTGCTAGCCCTATTAATAACATGCCTGTCCCCAAGAAATCGTTTAACTTCCACATATGGAGAAAGGTGATGTTCATCAAATCTGTAATCTTCATTTTTCTAGAATATGAAAGATCACTGTCTGGGGCCAAATAACTTAATAATTTTGTTCCCATTAAAATAAAAGGTACTCAGATTTTGGCAGGGGAAATTACATATTTGATAGTAAATATGGCATCACTGAATATTCTACAGATGGCATGCTAGGCATCTATCTGACTTAAAAGGCCTTGTGTAAGGGTCCCATTCATTCAACTTTCATTTTCTACTCTTGAATTTCTTCGCTATAAACGTGTGCAAGTAGATCTATTATTTGAAAAAGAACTCCAGAATAGAAAGTATTCCTAAACTTACATAAAAGGTGTTGCCAGGAAAGTAATTAGAGCCATTACTTGTAAATAAACAATTTTATTGTTCATCTTCACATATGTGAAAGACATCACTACAGCATCCATTACTCTTGAGTTACAAAGTTATAAAACAAGATTTTAAAACTTAAATTAATAACTTGATAAGGTGCTTAACTTCTAAACAAGGACAAATTAACATATTTAAGCCTTACTGAATTATTATGCATCAAATGCAAGTTTTATCCAAAAGTAAATATAACATGACATTTCCCTAATACAATTAAGTAATCTATAACTAAAAATCTGATGATGAGGCTCAAGACCACAGTTTAAATCGTTCAGAAATATAAATTCATTAGTACAGCAATGTGGCTCTAGGCCTGTTATCAGTGTGTCATAACTGGCATTGTAACTCCATAGGACAACAGAAGCTAGCAACAATAAAAACTTCTTTTTTAGATCTCTTGCTTATACCAACTGAGATAGTTAAGAGCTTTATAACTCGGCTTTTTAGCTTAGAAGCAAGGCTAACATATAGCATAAAAATTAAGAGTTTGGTTACAAAACATTTTCACATTGAAATCAACCTGAATGACAAAATAAAAGAGGGAACAGCATGATGTTCCTTAAATTCTATAACAGTTTACAAAGATTCAATTAATTATTATTGGTCTCTGTTACAAAACTGGCAAGGACTTTCAAAAATTTTAAATTATGCAAGTACAAATAAACAGCCGAGTTACCCTATCTTCCTTTCTCTTAAAAACTGTTTCTTCGAACTGGTTACTGATTCTAAACTAACTTCCACACATAATATGTACTTTTCACAATCACATTTACCTCACAGGTTATGTGTAATGAAAGATTGACATTGTAATGAATTTTCCAGAAGTATTTTATTACCCGAGTCCCTGATATATCGCATTCTGAGTGTATCGTAACAGTTGCAGGAGTACAAAATACTTATTATATCTGGGACATTGAATAATAGTCATACACAGTAAAAAAAGTTACTAAAATTTGGTTGATATACTGACAAAAAGACTTAACCGTTTGATGCTCACAGAAAAACAGAAGGTATGAGTCACTGACATACTGATCTCAATTTAAAAGACTATTGATTTAATACAACATTAATGGGGGCACCAAAACAATGTTCTGCTTTCAAATCAGGCCTGAATAAACACTGAAAAACTCAATACAATATCAATGAAATTTGGGATAACCTTTAAAACACATATAGAGAAGAGCAAAAGATACTCATTTTAAAGTCTTCTTTATTAGGTTACTAATAAAGAAAATTAAGATTATACAAAAAGGATATATTGAAACTACATTAAGGCTCAGATTTTAAAAACAGGAGAACCAAAGAAATCCAGTTATGGCTATTACTGTATCCATAGAGTGCCTAAGCAGTTAAGCCCTTAGAGGATGGAAAAGCATGCACAACTTATATGTACAGGTATTGTGAGAAGTTGAAGGTATCCAAGGCCAATTCTAGCAACTGCAACCTTCAGTTTTAAATTTCTCTATTAGGTGGTTTAAGACAGACCTTTAAAAGTTTTTTAAATTCTCTTTTTATTGTAGTTAGTAAAATATACATCCTAGCAAAAAATGTATGGCTCATTGATCAATTAATAAAACAGTCTAACAACACCAACTCTTACGATATAAAAGAAACTTCTTATAAAAGAAGCTTAATTGGATGTCAAAAAACCCTGTTTAAACTCACAAATGAAAAGTATTTGTGTAAGGGTCTTTTTGAAAGCTAAAGATGTCCAGCTGGAAGCTCATACCCTGGGATGCCTGTCTCCAGGCCTTCTCATTTTGGAGACAATGGCTTTAATGTCAGTCTATGGAAAATGTAAGCAAATGAAGTCCATAGTTTAGCTGCATACTTGGGAGAAGGCAGAGGTAAAAATCTACCATCAATGAGTCAGGGCTCTATTCCCATATCTGATCAGAGTGGCAACTGCAATCATGTAGGGACTGCAGCTCCGTGAGCGTTCCCTTGGAAATCTGAAACAATCAAACGCTACCGTTCATACCTGCTCCAGCACTGGAGCTGTTGCAGTGTGGTCGTCTTTGTTTTCAGCACCATCTGCCCCAACAGCTTTGGATGCCAATAAACCTTGAGAAAAATTGTACAGAAATGGCTTGTTAGAAAAAAAAAAAAAAAACTCATTTCACCATCAAACTTCTAACATTTTAGCAGTTGAAATTTCCCACATATGGGAAGTATTTTCAAATGCTAACTTTTAATAAATGCAAACACCCTTAAATTTGAGAGTTGTTCACATAGTTGGGTAAATTTTTTTCTTTTTTATGTTACTTCTGAGATCCTTAAATACATATACTTATTCTGGAGAAAAATAAACTTTCTGGCTTCAAAGTCCAGATTAAGATGGTTTACATTACTAATACTCATAAAGCAGAGTAGCATATCATTCTGTTATATTAGTTTTTAAAAGGTATTTCTAAATTTTAATTTCACTTACATTCTTTAACCTAAGCTTTGCACATTTGTACCTATGCTTACTTATGTCTTATTTTCTTCCAAAAGTTTCAAAACCATCTCATGGACCCTTTGATACAGAGTGAAAGAATGTGTGGGTCCTTAGAACACCTGGGCTGACAGCTTCATTCTACATATGATGTCAAAATGGAAAGCTCTATTTTTCTTTCTTTTTTTTTTTTTTTTTTTTTTTTGTAACATATAGCCCTAACACCGGACTTTAGAAGACAGAATTCTTTATTTATGATATAGTTATTTTCACAAAACATCAAAATTCTGCTTTCATTAATAAAGACATTTCCTTGTATACAATTCTTTGCTCATTCTGTCAGTACCTTCTATGAGACAAGGTTTTTAAAAGGACAATTATTTTTTTTTTTGTGTGGCTACTCTGTTCGTAAGATGAAACACAAATAATAAGTGATAACAATAGAAAACTTGCTATAGCAATTTTTAACACCTTTATTACTGAAACTGTTAACATTAGTCTGTAGGAAAGGAAAGGTTCCCTGAAACACTACAGGACAGAAAGCTACTCACAAGGCAATGTGGCCTGACTTTCTTAAGTAACTACCTCAAAGATGTTAAGTAACCAATATGGGAACAAACATATCCACATGATCTTAAAGTAGTAAGAGACAGAAATATTACATTAGGTAGAAGGCACACTGGCTTTACTAAAAAGCTGAATGACTACAGATGAGTATGAAATCAAGAGGATCAGTGGAAAACAAAGATTTTGATACATCTGTGACTGGTACTCCACTCAGTTTGAGATAACAATCTAGTTTCTTCCTGTCCCACACCACATTAAGTATAAATTTAAATGAAAAATAAAGGCATATAAACTATCTTATAAAGTTTTTAACCCATAAATTTATCTTAACTTCAGTATAAACATATTTTATATAAACAAAAAGATGTAGTATAGAACATTTCTCTAACATTTAAAACAGCATTCACTGTTTTTTTTTTTCTTTTCCAGATAACATTTTTTGAGAATCAATGAGCTACTTAAGTTTTTGTTAATGATACACAATCAAAGTCTTTTTACATCAAGAAACGGGTAGAAGTTCTATTTGTGTGTGTGTGTGTGTGTGTGTGTGTGTGTGTGTGTGTGTGTGTGTGTTTCAAGATAGGGTTTCTCTATGTAACCTTGGATCCTGGACTCACTTTGTAGATCAGACTGGTCTCTAACTCACAGTAATCTGCCTGTTTCTGCCTCTCTGGGTGTTGGATAAAAGAAGTGTGCCAGGAAACCTAGCTGAAGTTCTATTTCTTAAAGTTATTCAAACATAAAAAATATTTGCCATTCACTATATTAGCTAAACCTTACTGTTTCCTTTCCTAGAAGTGATAGAAAGTTTTTTTAATATTCAAGAGATAAGATGAATTATAAGCTCAGATTTCAGAATATGGTGCAAGTTGTAAAAGAAACAAAACAATCTATCTATAACCTATTAGAGTAGTATAGGCCAAACTGATTAAAAGCCATTTCTATATAATTGCTGGAAAAAGAAAAGCCTTTTAATTTGGCTATAGATAATAATGAAGCAGTTAAGACAAACTACTTACTTAGATTTGAAAATACACTTGGTATCTAGAGAATTCAAATATACAAAATAAACTCTGTATGTTTGACATGCATCTCAACTTTAAAAAGAATTACTAGGCATAAACAAAAGCAGACACATGACAGAACAAGTGTGTGAAGAGGAGATTCTATTTCTGCCTGGAGGGACAGTCTAAATTCAATTATTTTTCCCTGCCAACATTCTAAGAAGAAATTTATTATCCAGAGTAAATGAAAGTTTGAATGAAATAGATACAAATAAAATTAATTTTAATTATTGCAAATACTTATTATCAGTACATTACAAATAGGCCTTACTCCAGAAGAATGTCTTAAAGAATGCATGATACAGCATCAGGGTATTAAATCCAGTAGGTAGAAGGAGAATATCAAATCATCATGAATCCTACCACCAAACAAAGTCATTTCATAATGACCTACTTCACTGAGAAAAGGAGGCCAGAGATCCCTAGAATACAAAGGCGAATGCTCAGAGAACAAAGTGGTTAAAAATCCTGATCAACTTCTCACTAGTAATGTAAATATCATCATTTTTTTCAAAATTTTCAAAAATTCCTGACATTTATGGTTGTGAGCCTATCCTTTAACAGCTGAGCCATCTCTCCAGCCGGAGGACCCCCCCCCCCATCAGTGGACTAGGGGAGGGGCATAGGGGAAGAAGAGGGAGAAAGAGTGGGACTGGCAGGAGACAAGGGAGGGGGTCAGAGCCGGGATAAAAATTGGATAAATTGTAATAAATGATAATAATAAAAAAGAAGAAAAATCCTGACATTGCACAAACATTTCTAACTTCCCATAATGCCTACAAGGATTAGAGTATATCATGTACTTTATTCTTTTACTCTGTGAACAGTTACTATTTTCAAGTCTACTAAAACTCAGTTTGCTTGCAACTTGTTTGTAAAGTTAGGGATTCTGGCTTTAAGTGCAAAACTGCTACCTGAAAGGAATATACATATACTACATGATAGAGCTATCAGTAAAGCATATTACATATTCAAAAACAATAACCAAAGAGAATACACACACATACAGAACCCAACTATAATTTCATTTCTTCCTAGTTACAAACTTTGAAAAACTCATCATTTTATCATTCCCTATATAGCAATCAGGTCAGAATCACCATAGGATGCATATGAAGGGAAGGAAGTAAGACAGTGTATCATTATACACAGTTAAACTTATCCAGTGGCTAGTTCATGAATCTTCAGGTAAAAGTATTTTTTAAGAATAGCAGAAAAAGAGAAAAGTTAACAAGAACAAAATGCCATAATTCTTGCCATTTCTCTCTAGTAAAGGACAAAAAGACACACACAGAACTTAAATTTAAGAAACAGCAATGTGACTATTTCACACCAGTTCTCATTTAACAGATGACAAATGAAAATCATTGTACACAAGCAAACTCTGGGTTAACCTACTGAAGACAATCTTACATCTACTGTCTTTCTGCATGGCATACTTGTGACATGAAATTAAAAATAAAAGCAATGATGAAGAATGATGCTCAAAGAATTGTGATATATGTAAATCTTCTGAGAAAAAGGGACAGACTATAATGGCTTCACATGGGTTATGTGTTATTCTGTTGCTAACCATCACATTTGACATTCCTAAGGAAAACTTAAGTACCTTCACAAAAGACCAGAAGTGTTACTAAGCAACCTAGATTACAATTTGAGGCACAAGGTAAATGGTTCTTTATCCTTAACTGTCTCTCCAAGGCCATGCAAAGACAATACATTATGTAGACTCAGCTGACTTTTTTCAGATTTGTTATTTCTTTAAATGTTGAGCTTGATCCTCCCATTAAGGCATTTAGAAGCAGGCATATGTGAAAACACTTTGGCTGAAACTAAAAGCAGGTTATATGGCTGAAGGAAAAAAAAAAATCATGATCCTGGGAAGCTGACAATCAGCTGTATCCTGTCAGTGGCATTTCCGTCTTCCTTGGTCTTGAATCCTCCAACAAGCAGTTTCAATCTTTTTATCACATGAGTGAGAAGCAGCTTTCCACTCTGCCCTGCAAGTAGTACTGAGTTCTGTATTTTAGGCCCAAACTTAAGTCTCAAGCTAACAGCACAATAATCAGTTTAGAGAAGATTATGGATTTCTCCAAGGCTAACAATTTCTAAAGAAAAGGTTTAATGGGTGAAGTTATTTGAGATATTTCCTGTCCTGAGGGCAAATACACCCCATGTCAGACAGAACAAGCCTGATCTCATCAGTGCAGAAAGAAATATTAACCCTCAATGAGCCCTGTCATGGAGTGGCTCACAAGAGCCCTCTGTTCCAGCCATCTTTCAGTAGGTTTCCTCTTGAAAACAGACAAAACACAACATACTTAATGTTTATTCCAGAATCTAACAAAGAAGCTAATCTTCTTCAAATGACTTAAATGAGTGCCAACAAAGGTTTATTTGGTTTTATTAGACCAAAGGCCCTTAAAAATATTTTGTTTTTAAAAATTAGATGTCCAAATCATTAAAACATTTATACTTCCCTTTAAAGTACACTTTAAAATTAATCATAAACATTATTTCATTTGGATACTAGAAATATATTAGGCCAAAAGCCTAGAACTTTCAGGTGTAACATGACTGTCTCTGTATATAATGCTTCAATTTTCTCTTGTGTGAGCAGTAGCCTTGCTAGGATTGTATTTTCATCACCCTTATACTGCTACATGACACCTTACTAGAAGGTACTCTAGAGACCAACCTCAAGAAAAAAGAAGGAAATAACAAATGAGTCAGAAACTTAATTCAGTCAAGTATTCATATTTTTACCACAAATGGTTCCATTTTAAGTAAGCCTTGTCACCTGTAAGACTGTTTACGTGTGAAAATATTTAAAGCCATAGAAATAAAGCCAACACAAGTTAATAAATGCAGATAAACCTTTTCTGACAGAAACTATTCCTACCATAAAGTGATTTTAAGACTACAGACTCTTGCAACACTTGAGCTTATTAATCCTCACAACACCCCTGTGAGGTAGGTACAAAATATGTGCTATATTTCACATTTTATAACAGACAGAGCTGACAGTGTTGAGAGATGTTTACTTTGAAGAACAAAAAGTAATCAACTCATTACACTGAGCCAAAAGCTGGATTCTCCTTTATTAAAAAGAAACTACTCTAACACGAAGCCTCTAGCTCCCCCTACTCCCCACCGCCAAAAGAATCATTGTAGTTTACCAGTAATCTTGTTAAGTCGTGCTCTCTTTGCCTGAAATGAGTTGCCTTGATTATTTTTCCTCTTGTTTGTTAATGTGCTCTCTGGCTGTGGAAAGACGATCTTTGGAACGCTGTCTATGTGAAGTCCTACTTTTAACAGAACACATATATGAGAGTTTGTCTGGAATCCAAAACTAAGACATACAAATAATAGCAAATTAGTGAAAGCATTTGTATATTATTTTTTTTTAAATCTAGTGCTTCATTATGACTTAAACAAACACAAATCCTTCTGGACTGACACAAAAGAAATAAAAGCCTATTAAGTAGTTATTCTTGAAGTAAAGCTCAAACAAAGTAACTTACTGCTTCTTCTATGTAGCACATTGAAACAGCACAATCCCTTAAAAACCAAAATTTCAAGCAGAAAACTACTAATACCAAACGATTCATACTCAAGAATACTGAAAGCAGCTAATGTCAAATACTGACATTAGATCTTAAATTTTAAGTTATATATGTGTGTGTGTATATATATATATGATAATGTAGTCAGTCACCCTATTATGCTAGGAGTGAATAATTTAATTCTAAGTCCAAAATTATAGCTGACCTAGAGGTTTTGGCTTATTTGCTACCTCAGTTTACCTGTGTCACCTGAAAGGAAAATAAGAATGTATTTTGTACCAAATGGTTCACTAGATGTGGGTAGTTCTTCCTTCTTCTCAGTCTCTGCTGTGGCTATGCAAGATGAAGTTTCTGCCTTCTTTGAAGGTACTTTAAACCATTTTCCCCCATCTCTCTCTTTCTCTTTATTGCTGTTAGCACTGGTTCGAGGTTTAGTCCCTGTTTTACTCTTCGCTGCAGCTGCAGCAGCTGCTTTGACTAAAGCAATCCAGTCCTCCAAAGGAAAAACATAAAACATGAAGTATTAAAAATCCAAATTTAGCTTCATTAATAAATAAAAATATGTATTGCATCTTGACAGCTACTCAAACATACACACTTGTAAAAATTAGGCTAACTATATTTATGTGGCAGATTATCATCATGATGGAGATTTTAACTTAATAAACTAAGATGAACTAAAAATCCATCTATAAAATGAAAAAAATATTCAATAGCAAATAGTCCTTGTACGTGTTTTTATATAATTAATCAAACACAACTAAAAAAAAAAAACTATAGAAAATTTGGAATGCTATGTCCCATGCTACTTCAATGTTTTACAGTTAAAAGTGGTATTACTTTTCTTTCTCAAAATACAGTGGATAATACAAAAGAGAATTACATTATACTCTTGTGAATACTGAGAAAAATGTATTACTACTGACCAAGGTACTTTTCCCTTTTAAGAAGCACATACCATTTGATTCATAGTAAATTTCTTAGAAATCAAATTATTATTTTACTCGTTAAACATTTAAACTTCAGGATCAATTTATCACATCTTTATAATATTAGTAAAGAAAATTTGTTAGCTACAAATTAATCTTTTTTAACATTTATTTAGTCAGTGGTTGGGGAGGGATGCACATGCTATAGTATGCATGTGGGAAAAATTTGTGGAAGTCCTTCCACCATGTGGGTTCCTGGGATTAAATTCAGCTTAAGCATAGATCATCAAACTTGGCAGCAAGTGCCTTTACTTGCTGAGCCCTCTTCCTCACCCTAAATAAATCTTGATTTTTTTTCATCTTTAAATCAAAATTCTTTATTGTGGTATTAAACACTCTACAGAAACATAAAGTGGTGCTATATTAAGTTTTAGTAAGAAAGGGTGTTTTAAATAAATATTTTTGGTAATGTCTCTATTGGGTTAATCTTCTACTCCTGTCCCTAAGTACTGTCTAAATGTACAATAAATTCATCCAACATTCATAGTACTTATTTTAAGTAACTGGAAAGAATTTTACAAAATAAAATGAATTTAACTAGTGAACTGCATGAATGAACATAGTACTACTATAAACAAATGTAACCAAAACTATAGGTGCTAACTATTCACCCCTGGAGATATATGGTGAAGGTAAAGTGGCCCCTGTGAATGAGCAACAACTGCATCTATAGTTACTTTTGTCCCCTCTGTCACTGAAATGATCTACAACCATGTCACTACCTAACATGATTTTTGTTTGTTTGTTTTGGTTTTGTTTTTTTGCCCATTTCCTATTGAATGCCCTATAAGACAAGGCAGGTATCAGTCTAACATTAAAACACAAAAGCTGATAAAAGAAAAAGGGCTAGTCAAGGAATTTATAAAAAAATAAAATTAACCATAAGATAGTGATGTGGAAGATATAAATAGGCTAAGAAGCTTACAAGTTCAAGGTCATCTTCAGCTTAGGAAGTTTAAGGACAGCCTAGGCTATATGAGACCATCTTTTAAAAGAAAAGAAGAAAAGGATGATGTGACAGGACACACACTAGAAAAATAAAAATACCATGAGACAACAGAAAAGACTTATTCTGACTGAAAAGAAAGACTAATAGGAGATTTCAGAGATATGGACTTGGAGTTGGTTTCTAAAGACAAGGAGAATTGGCTGGAAAAGATAAAACAGCTAAAAAGGGGGAAGCAAGTCCTGCAAACAAGATGAAAGATATTAAAGGAAGGCAGAGAAGCCAGTGTATGCAAGGATGGGGATGCATGCGGAAGGACTTAGGAGAAGAGGAATTAGCTAGTGACTGCTATCACTAACGGTTGAGCTTTGATGCTCACAATAAAGTAGTGAGGAGAGTAACTCCAAAAGAGGAAAACCAAGGAGTGGCCAACAAAGTGAATGAAGGAGGAGGAGTAAGTACAACCACACCAGAAGTGTTTCATGCAGAGTGAATGTATGTTTACAAAATTATTAGAAGAAGGGATGTGGCTCCAGTTTGTTTTAGTTGTCATCAGAGCAATGTTAGACATAGTTAGAGGTAATTTCCATTTCAAGTTATTTTTTACCTTCAAACTAACATCTGCTAACATCAATAAATCAACAGATGTAACCTACCAAAAATGGGAAATGCAGGATTTACACACAATTTATAGGCTAATCTTCAATCAATACTTAATATCAACAAACTTTCAGAAAGAATGGAGTGTGAGGCTGTGCTTACAGACTTCAAATTTAAAATAAACACCTCAGTTCCTTGTTCTATAGTTACTGCTGCTATGCTTAGTACAAGTGGGAAATCATGGAGAACAGCAAGTAGTATGACACTCACTAAGTGTGAGAACTGTTCTCTATCCTGGGAAATGTCAGCTTCATAAGTATGGATCAATACTACTAAGACATTTACAATTATAGAAAAGACAGGGATAATAACAGGGCATCTTAGTTTGTACAGTCAATTATGTCTACCATACTATATTTCCTAGTGAAGGTCAATGTCTGCAAACACAGTACATGAAGGCCTACATTTCAAACAGGACAGACATTGGAAGTAGAAGACAGGGATCAGAACAGGAGCCTTCTACAGAGGGCCTCTGAAAGACTTTACCCAGCAGAGTATGGAAGCAGATGCTGAGACTCATAGCCAAACTTTGAGCAGAGTACAGGGAATCACATGGAAGGGGGAGACAGAAAGACCTGGAGGGAACAGGAGTTACACAAGACTAACAAAGCCAAAATATGTGGGCCTAGGGGACCCTGCAGAGACTGATGAATCAACCAAGGACCATGCATTCAGAGGACCTAGACCATCCTGTTCAGATGTAGCCCATGGAGAGTTCAGTCTCCATAGGGGTTCCCTACTGAGGGGAGCAGAGGCAGTCACTGGCATGAACTCCATTGCTCACTCTTTAATCACCTCCCCCTGGTGAGGTGGCCTTACTAGGCCACAGCGAAAGAAGATCCAGAGAGTTCTGATGAGACCTGATAGGCTATGGACAGACAGTAGGGGAGAAGGACCTCCCCTATCAATAGACTAAAGGAGGGACATAGAGGAGGGAAGAAGGAGGAAGGGTAGGACCAGGAGGAGATGAGGGGTGGGGGCTACAGCCAGGATACAAAGTGAATAAATTTTAATAAATAATAACAATAATAATAAAAAAGAAAAAATAATGTGCAACCAGAGTGGAAGAGCACCAACCGTCTAGTCTCAAAGTCAACAACAATAGCATCAGGACTTTTATTTAAGCTTAAGAAAACAAATCTGGAAGTTCACTTACATAAAATTGCTATTAATGTCTCATCTTACTCAGGTGTTAAAGAAGATTTAGGGAAAACATTTCCACTGTACATTTATTCAATGCATTATTTTTTGCTAAGTTAGTGTAAGAAACTTTTCTTCATATTTTCACACAAGGATTCCCAAAGTATTCAAATTCTAGAAAAAAAAAATCTTAGGCTTTCCTAATTACCTGTTTTATTGTATTTCCTAGGTAAAGTAAATACCCATTTGGGGAAAAACTCATAAAATAACTTATACAAATACTTAGTAAATATTTTAATCTGCATATAATTACAAATTATAAGGAAAATGAAAAATTCAAAGAAATATATTGCCAATCAAGTACTCTTTAAGTGGTTTTGTATTTTGGCATTGATCTTAATGTTAATGCACATTGTAATGTGACTAAATACTTCCAAAGATCACATCCAACAAATCTAATTTCTATAACCTGTTATTTAACCACAAACCAAATTGCCTCAAGAGACCACTTTAAAAATTTCAAGGCAAAATAAGAGTGTCATTTCATGACATCTGAATAACTACAGTAACAGAGTCACAATATTAAAGTAAAAGAAGAAATTGGTTTAACGTTATGGAGCAAACTATGCTCCCAATATTTTGATCGGTCTTCCTACTCAGTAACTAAAAAGGATACTACTAGATGCTTAAAAATATTTTTTTAATACAAACACAAGGAGACACAAAGTGACTTGTTGATTGAAAGTATTTTAACTTTAAATTGCATTTACATATACACACATATGAAACTCTGATCATTTCAGAAGCAATCACACTTTTCAGAATACTCAAATATAATTATTTCAACTGTGAATTTAGACATTTGCAGGCCATAAAATGTTTATGCCTAACTGAAACTAACCATATGATTTTTTTTTTTGACATACTTAAGGATAACATTTTTTGTTACATGGTATGGAACAAATAGGGAACATATTTTCACATTAGACATTTTCATTGATTACTTTCAAGTTCTTAAATTAATTGTAGGTCCAGGTGCTGAAAATCCCAAATAACAGCAGAACATAAAAGAAAATAGTTTTTGTTCCAATGGCACCTTTCTTTCCAATGTTTGAGGAAGCATATTAAGCAAATGAAATGTTTTTTTTGTTTGTTTGTTTGTTTTTTGCTCCATCCTAGACTCTTGTTCAATGCTCACCATTTATTTTGCTTTGTGCAGTGGCAAAGCATAGAATGTACTGCTTCCATTATGCTACTCAGAGAGCCCTACCTGAAACAGCCTACAGAGTGTCAGGTAAGCGCCTTTTAAGAAAGGTGAATAACAATGATTTGTAGAAGGAAAGAAGAAGATAAGAAACTTATGTAAAATTTAATATTAAAAAATATCTTTCTAAATAAGACTATATACCAGATAAAACAACAAAATTTAAAAGCAAAAAGGCACTTACCTCACTTCCCATAGACTGGTTACACGATCCAGCTGGGTCGAAAGGACAACACCAGCTTAGTGGATGCTGGGATTTCACCTGGAACAGAAACTAGTGACCTATAACTTTAGCAGGTCTAAAACCAAAGAAGCAAAAATCAAATGTATAATTTATTTTACATACTAAGCTTCTCTTTCTTGCTGCTATTTGGGGCTCTCAGCACATAACCCTACAATTAGTTCATTTAATAAAATATATACATATGCATGTTGATCACAAAGATATCCCTTAAATATCCAGGAATACTGAACATTCTTACCTGCCCCTTAGCGTCCTCAGGCATGGCTTTAATGTGCATTCTTTTTAAACAACGGATAACGCCATCATAAAACTGAACTGTGAATGTTCCTGAAATAGGAGCAGTCAGAGTAATTAGAAAGTATCATGCAACGTTATAGCAGCACTTGGGGGTCTAACAATAGTGTTATGATGTAAAAGGATGCTTTGTGATTGCACTAATATGGGCACAATCTCCTGTAAGCACTCCACTGAGTTATTAAATATATTCTCTCTCTCCATCTATAAACAATTATGAACTAGTTCTTCCCTTAAAATGTACACAAATTCCTGATAACTTAGCTGAATGTAACTTTGATCTTTACTGAAGAATTTTGAAATTTATTGTAAAGACATAATATCCTTAAAATTATCTCATAAAAATAAAACCCTATTTACAAAAAACAGTATTTGTACAAGAATGATAATTGGATCTTTTTCAATTTTAAAGTAGGTAACAGAGAGAAAAACTTACTATATGATAAGGATCATTTTCTCAGGGAGATTTACAATAGTATTAAAGTGGCAAAAGAATATTCTCATACGTGAAGTTTAAGTTAGAAAATAACTTTGAAAGCATCAATATAGGAGTTGTTTGCAGATCAACACAACCACCTTAATGAGTTGAGAATGGCAACTGTGGTGCTCAGCTCAACAGCAGTACAACAATCTCTACCATGCTGTGAAAGCCAGCTGTACCTTTCCCTTCCTGCATTGGTCTGCTTGCAGATGCTGACCACACTCACTTTCTGTGGCAGGTCTCCTGCCAGCAAGTCAGTATTAAACAGGGTTTATAGGAAAAGTCAGGTAGATTTTAAACTTACGGAAAAATGGAACACCACTTTAAGTAGGTAACTGGCCTTTACAAAAGTACAACCAAGAAACATGATCATTATTATAAATTGGTATGAAGTTGACTCCAAAGCCAATGGTATGTAACAATTTCTTTTTTTGTAACTTGAAAAATCAATTTCACTTCACATCTTCATATACTTTCATAATTCAATATTGCAAAGTTCTAAACCTAAGCTAGAACTTATGAAACAATGATCAAGTGAGTAGGATGGATATAAGGACAATGGAAAATTTTAAGAATGCCAAATTGTATATATACCTTGTACTACCATCATTCCCGCAACTGTTTCTTCATTTCTTTCCCCCACATGGCACTCCTTGGTAGCCCGTGTTGTCTGTACACACTGGCAGGGCCTTTATTCCTCCAACCCTTTTCATTCTATTTCCTCCACTTGGATGCCTCCCTGTATCTCTTACTGAACCTAACTCTAACCACTTTTCAATGACCATCCTCAAACTGAAAACGTCTCTGACCTCTCTAATCCATATTTCCTATCTGCCCTTCTTCACTTTTTTATTGTTTGAATGGAATACTACTCAGCAATCAAAAAGGAGGAAATCATGAAATTTGCAGGCAAGTGGTGGGATCTAGAAAAGATCATTCTGAGTGAAGTATCCCAGAAGGAGAAAGACAAACTTGGTATATACTCGCTTATATAGACCTACAAGACATGATAAACATAATGAAATCTACACACCTATAGAAGATAATGAAGAAAGTGGACACAGGCGAAGGTGATTAATCCTCATTTAGAAAGACAAATGGGATGTGCATTGAACTTATGACAGGAGTCTACCACAAAAGGCATCTGAAAGACTCTACCTAGCAGTGTTTCAAAGCAGACACTAAGACTCATAACCAAACCCTTGGCAGAGTGCAGGGAATCATATGAAAGAAGGGAAGTTAGTATGATATGGAAAGGATAGGAGCTCTACAAGGACCAAATATATCTGGGCACAGGGTCTTTTCTGAGACTGACACTCAACCAAGGACCATCTATGGATATAACCTAGAACTTCTGCTCGGATGTGGCCCGTGGTAGCTCAGTAACCAAGTAGTTTTCCAAAGTAAGGGGAACACGGACTATTTCTAACAGGATCTCAAGGGCAGGCTGTTTGACACCCCCCCCCCCCAGGGGAGGAGCAGTCTGTTAGGCCACAGAGGAGGACTTTGCAGCCAGCCCTGAAGATACCTGATAAAACAGGGTCAGATGAAAGGGGAGGAGGTCCTCCCCTATCAGGGGACTTGGAAAGGGGCAGGGAGGAGACCAGGGAGGGAGTGTGGGGTTGGGGACGGAATGAGGGATCGGGATACAGCTGGGACACAGAGTTAACAAAATGTAACTAAAAAGAAAAATAAAATAAAATAAATAAAATAAAATAACTATTTTCTAAGAAAAAAAAAAAGAAAATTTTATACATGGATAAAATGTATCTTTATCATATCCATATCCTCACCACTTTTCTCCCTCAAACTCTACCCATAACCTATCTTTCTCCAAATTCCATGTTCCTTTTATATTTTAATAACTCATTGAGTCTAATTACTGCTGTCTGTGTGGAGAGGGGATGTGCAGGCTACTGGGGGAGAAGAGTAATCAATGGTCTTACCCTATATGATGTAGTATCAACCTCCTGAACAAGATGTGTTCATTAGTGCAATAGGGACAAGACTACACAGGATATGGGAGGTGGTAAGCAATTGCTCTTTTGAGGCCTTTCCATAGGTTCAGGCCTGGTACCATAAACATGGTCAAAATTCATGCCTAGGAAAATCATAGGTTCAAGGGAGAACTTATTGTTTTGCTGAAATGTCATGTTGATAAATGGCCTCCTAGATATTTATGTTCATATTCATAGATTTGTACTGCTCTCTTTTCAGTTATGTAAGCTATATCACAAATATCTAAATGCCCACATTAGTTAGTTTCATTTTGCTTTTATAATGAACAGGGAGTTTCCCCAACTCCCAATTTTTCCTCTTAAAGGAAAGATGCAGGTTTATCTACTATGTGAGGTATATAGAAATCAAAATTAATACTTCTAGTGAAGAGTTTAAGAAAATAGCTATTAGTATTTCACTAAAGACTCCCTATAACTACTCCAAAAATCTCAGCACTCACTGTACCAGTAGCACCACATTTCTAATATAAACTTAACTTTCTGTTTTAAAACCTATAAATAGAATAAATAGATAAATAAATAAATAAATAAATAAATAAATAAATAGATAGATAGATAAATAGATAAATAGATAAATAGAATAGGATAAGCAGTGACTATGGTTTGTTTGTGCATTTGTGTACACAACTGCACAAGCATGTGCTTACGAATTACGGCAAGTCCTAAAGTACTCCACACTCAACACTGCTGATCTTAGTTACAGAGCATTGTGTGCTTTTACTTTGTCTGATTTGAGATGGACTTAGGACCTAAGAGAACAGATTCACTTTGCCCATACTTCTATTGACCAACCTATTCTGTGCCAGGCTCTGGAATGAACATTGAGGGTGTCTAGGCATAATAGTTAAGCAAATTCGTGGTGGAACACAGCTCCATAGAAGTGTAAGCACCCAAAGAAAAAGGGGCAATGATCTGCACACCCAGTGACAAAGCAGTCTCTTGCCTCTTCCTGCAGTGAGTGGGTAACTACTAGAAATGAAACCATAATATCATCTGCAGCTCCAAATCACTGAAACCATAAGTGGGACTGAGATCTTTTTAAAATGATTATCAATTAAGACTACTGTTATTTTTCATACCAAATTCCATATACATCCTTTTACATATTTTCTGCCTGTGTCTTACCTTCTATTTTTTCAAGCTTATTTTTAATTTTAACCCAAAGTTTATATTCCTCCATTGCTTTTATCACTTCCAAATAAAATTCAAATCCTTTAGCGAGATTCCAATGTTCTCCACATATTAATCTTTGCCTCTGTCTATCCATTTCCCCACTATTCCATCCCAAACAAAGCTCTTCTAGCTCTTCTTTAACTAGTTTATATGTCTTTCACAACTTAAAGGAGGTGTCCCCTGAGTAGACCAAATGTCCTCACAAGGCTATCACTTGGTGTCCAGTGATTGTTTCTTTGAAAACCAGTAAGCATTCAAGTTTATTATTTGTCTAAAAGATTTCCAGGCTCATGGGAAATCTTACTAAAACACTTGATTTATTTGATTCAGGCTGTGAAGCCATGAGCCATGTCACACTTAACAATATTTAACAAATGTTCCTGTAAAGAATACCAGCAAGAAATCCACACATAACAACATAAAACAAGAATCAAGTTCTATGTGACAGCCATATACCTTCACTGAAATTTGAAATAAAGAAATTTTCTCTCAATCCTATTTAATTCTCTGGTCATGTCAAATGCATACCTTCTTTGTTAATTGCTTCAATCTTGGCAGGGTAATAGCGACAGTCTGTCCAACGAGCCAGAACTTCTTCTCCAGCTTTAAAATCCTATTCAAACAACTTTTAAGATCAATTCCATATATAACAAACATTTCATTAACAAAAAAGGCTGTTAAATTTTACAGTCCTTTAAAATTTTCATTTTTTTATCTTTAAAAGCAACAAATGGAAAAAGCTTCCTACTTACAAAGAAATCTTCCTCATCCTTTAGCCCTTCTTTTCTTAGTGCAGGTCTTTCAAGGGGTCGCAACCTGTTGCTGTCCCAATAAATCCACTCATCATAACGATGACTCCAGCGCTCAAAATGAACTAACATCTTCCCTTCTTCATAATCAATTTTTTCAATTCGTGATGGATACCTCAAAAAAAATTAAAAAAAAAAAGCTTCATATCAAGAGTAACCCTTAGGTCAAGTTTAAAGTATTAAACAGAAAGATTTTAATGGGTTTAACTTACCATTAAAACTATGAGAAAATAGTCAGTATAGTCAGTATACTCATAAATTACTGAACCCACAAAGTATGCATCAGCATTGTTGTCATTTTAAAATGATTGCCCTCAAAAGCTGAGAAAATAAAACCTCTAATAGACTTCAAATGCAAAATATAAAGTGCTCTACTTTTAAGAAGCTACTGTACTGCCATGTGTCAAATGGCAAATATATCCCTACTTTATGATTCAATAATCCCAGTTCTGAAGATTAATATGTATAATTGGCAGTAAGAAAACAGGAACTGTAAAAACTATGATTGGAAAAACTAAAGTCTTTCTAGAGTTATAGAACAATGGCCTATCTAACAGAATGAAGTATCAATCTTCAAATGCCATGTTTATATTGTACAAAGTAAAAAGTTAAATGAATATTACATTTAGGATTATATACATAAATTATGCTTAAAATGTTTCAACATGCTGTTTCTTTTTGTGTACCTGTTCCTTTCTCTGTGTGCATGCCTGTGTGTACCCATTAATACAGAGGCCAGATGACAACCTTAGCTATCATTCCTCAAATACCATCTAGCTGTTTTTCTCACCTAGAGCTTACTAGATAAGCTAGGCTGGCTGGACAGTCAGTCCCAGACATCTCCTATATCTGTATGTCCAGTGCTGAGATTCTAAGTACACACCACCACTTCTAGCTTTTGGTTTCATGGATTTTGGGGGTAGAGCTCAAGACCTCACAATTTCAACTGAGCTATCTTTCCAGACCATACATCTATGTCTATATGGTGTAAGGGTACATTTTTTAAATTTATTTTATAGTAAGCAAAAATGCTGGACAGGAAAAACCCAAACTGTAAATTTAAAAAAAAAATTTTATTTTTTCCCATAGGTAGATTATCCTATGATTAATTTTAAAGTAAAAAAAAATAATTCAATTAACTTTTATAAGGAAAATGCATTATTCCTACATTAAAATGTTCACAGATGATTGAACTGTTTAAACCACAAGTAACATTACAACTCAACAGCCATATATGGGAGAAAATCCAGCTATAATTATTCATCTCAAATTTTTTCTATTTTCAAAATAAATTCAAAGCTTTATTTAAAACAATTTGAAACATGAAGCTTTTATGCAACTTTGAGGTTACCATTTATTTTATAGGTCAGTCATGTTGTATAAAGCTGTACAATTCAGACTGAATTCTCCTGACATGATTTCTTACTTTTGTAACATGATACTGAGATACTGCACAGTTCCTCACATACACCATGTGCTTCCACTCATTCTTTCATACCTCTTAATTCTACCTTTCCTGCCTCACCCAATCTTCCTGTCTTTTATTCTCATGGTTCAGGCCTTGTTCAGCATGTAACTCTCACAACTGACTTCCTGGATTCCCTTTTCCATTGCTCTTATAGGACTCTGCATGTTGAAATCCTGTCTAGATAGGCTCCAAAACTAAGTGCTGGTACGTGTTCTTATCACCAGGGACATTTATATGTGTCTCAAAAGATTTCTAACATCAAATAAGCTGGGGAAATACTGAATAAAAAAGTTAAGCTACTTACTTGAAGACTTCTTGCTGTCAGGAGATGAAGACAAAGCACTTTACTATCAAATACAAACTATGTAGCCTGTTTTATTTCAAAATTTTAAACATGAGAAGAGAAAATGCAGAGCTAAGGTTTATGATGCTAGAATGCTGCTCAAGCCTATGAGCTCTTGGTATACCTATGCTGTGTTTCTTATCATCCACAGCATCTGGAATAGCCAAAACAAGCTACTGGAGCAGTGTTCAGCAGGAAAATAAAGTGATGCTAAAGGCAGACAGTCTTCATTTTTCCTAGGAACTATGAAGGTTGCTGGCTCTAACCATAACTCCTAGTCTTTGGGAAGAAATGGGTAAGGAAACATTTTGTTACCAGAAGGTATCAAGCCCAGAAAAACATAAGACTAACTGATGTCTATGTAGACATGCCTATACAGCTACATAAAACCAAAACTTTAATGCTCATTGTTTGTAGTGTTCCCTATTTCATTTTGTTGTTCTAACTTTTAAAAATAAAATTATCATAGCATATTGGGAAACTTTCAACAAGGCTGCCCTATGTTTTCAACATTACTAGCCACTGAGACACTATAAAATGGTATTTCTGTTAAGTACAAAAATTTTCACTTATCACATCACATGCTCTCTAGGTTCCTTCAACTTGTTAATGTATGTAACTCTATATGTTTAAAATATTCTTCAGAGTAAGAAGAGTCCATAGTAACAGAGTCAAACATATCTCTATTTTCATAACATGATTCAATTCAGTAAAAAAAAAAAAAAAAAAAATCAGAATCTGAACAAATTTAAATAATGTAAATCTACATTCTTATTTTTAAGCAACTTATGGTTTTCCTAAAATATTTTAAATTCTGTTGGCTGAAAGGGTGCCTGAATCAACAGCCAGAACAAATTACATCTTGAGGAACCTCTTCAGGGTAAGTTACACAATGTTAGAGTCCCTATATAAATATCTAGAGAATGATATGCATATGTAGGTTTCTGCCAAGAATAAATGCAAATGCACAAGATTATAATCTTTATTTTTACAAGTTTTACTAATCAAATTTTGAAGGTTAAAGATGTCAGAAATATTACCAAGAATGTCCAACATATACTTGGACATATACATTTAATAGGTCAAAGGTGGGATTGGATGTTTAGTTTAATGGCCGAGGGCTTGCCAGCATGAACAAGAACCCAGGTTTGGTCCACAGCACTTGGAAAAGAAGTGGGCGGAAAAGGAAGGAAGGAGGAAGAGAGAGAAGGAGGGAGAAAGAGAGAACACTGAGAACACTGGGAAGTTCACTGAAAGTTCCTAAAGACTATCCATATTAGATTTGCTGGGACATTTCAAGAATTTCAAATGCAATGTACACAAAAGGTAGTTAATTAAATGTCCAGGATTGAAAAAAATTATGACTTTGGGTGAAAGTATAGCGAATAAGGTCATTGAGGAACATTATCTGTCCTCCGGGACTTCGACTTCCAAGATTTGAGAGTATTTGAAGGCAACAGTGATACTCTATTTTTGCCTGACTACCTGATAAAACAGTATAGTAGATAAGGAGAACAGGAAGACATTGAACTGGACTTGTTAGCTTGTTTCAAACCTAAAAGGCTTTGAAATAGCAAGCTAATGAAACAATCCTTTGTTCTACAGAGCATAGGGCTTCTATAATTGGACCACTGGTTACACTTTAGGAAATAAAAAGCATGCTAAGATCTTTGCAGCATACGTACAATGCACATTCTAATATGGCAATTCACATATAGTTCTATACAGCAAAATAATTCCTCTGTTTTAGCAGATGGCCCATATTAATGTAATGGTATATGTTTTGATACAGTGTAAAAAAGGTTTTGAATAAATATATCCACAAATGCCTATCTTGAAGCATGTATTATTTTCATATGCTACTTATGCTTTACTATAATTCACTGTGAATTGAACATAAGATTTTTCTTCCTGAATTTGGAGGATGTGGTTTTCATGTTTTTGTTTTTGTCACTTTTAAAGGCTGAATCACAGAAAACTGTTAGAGTAAAGAATAGTGATCAGGCGCAGCCCTAGGCATTTATGAACAATTCAGGAAAATGTTTAAGTGGGAGGATTAGCATTTCAGAGCCCACTGTGTCAGGTAAGATGCCACAGTGACTAGAGAGAAGAGTTGAGAGAATCACCATAGCTACTCCATCTCATGATTTAACAGAAAGAAGTGAAGAGAAATGTCACCTCACTAAAGGGATAACTCCTTAATGCCAAAAAAGTATGTTAAGCTCTCTGGCCCATTATCAACTGCTGCTGAAAAATATCAAAACTTTCACTATCGACCTTTTCTGCAATAATCTCACTTCAAAAACTGACCTTGTAAGCACACATGATTCTGGTCTAGTGGGATTTACTGAATTTCAGGAATTGCCTGACTTGTTATGGCTTAACTTGGATTTTCTAAGTCCTTTATTCTGGAAGCCTAGGAATCTTTTGCACATAATCAAGAGAACAGAGTTCACAATTAGATTACAACTCACTAAATAGAACTAGAATATGCTATGAAAATTTTTGAATTGTCATATAAACAAAATGGCAAAGGTATTTTCAAAAAAAATACCAATATACTTTCAAGTTATATATTTTAAAGGTTATTTTGTCTATGCTGATAACAAAATTTATAATTTTGTAATTTAGGAAAGGAGAACCAAAATCATGGCAATATAAGAATGAGTGATGACACAATGACACAATAATTACACAATATTACACTAACATGCATAAAGAGTATTTAAAGAGAATACTAGCTTTGGATAGGTAGAGAAGTGTTAAAGGATAGCAATAAAGAAACCTGAAATGAAACTTAAGAATAATCTAAGTATTGTAGGAGGCAAGGATTGACAATCTAAAAAAGTTATGTGAATAAAAATTTTATTTATAAAGTGACCACTAAAAATATCTAAAACCTACTAAGGCAGCCAGGAACAGAGGTAGGAACTGCCTTACCTATGACTGTTCAGGTTAGAGGATTACTTGCCAAATAAGAACTAAGGTAAATTCATCAAGTGCAACGTCCTTATAACCTAGTAGCTTCTCTATATTGTTAGCTTTCTGGATGCACTTCAAGTTTATACTATGCTTTGTAATTTTCAACATTCCCTCTCCTATTCACCCCGACTACATTGGCAATGAAGATGTAACGTCACTGTACTAGTATGTTAAAAGGTACTACTTTCCCACAGGCATGCTAATTTTTCACACTTTAAATACAATAATGAAAAGAAAACTTTTTTGTTTTGTGTGTGTGTGTTTTGAAACAGAGTTTCTCTGTGTAGCCTTGGCTGTGCTGGACTTCCTTTTTATACTGGGTAGTCCTGAAGTCACAGCGATTTGCTTGACTCTGACTCCCTGAGTACTGGGATTAAAGGTATGTGCTACCACACCAGGGTGAAATTAAACCTAATTCAAACTTCATATAATAAAATAGAATAAAAACATGAAATAGTCTTGATTCTCAAGCACCCTGATAATAGGTTTTTGGGTCAAAATCATATCTTAACATCGAATTCAAAAATTCACATGAGTGATTTTTCAGATGTTTGCATACCCACTTATAGCAGTAGAATTTTCTATTTCAACCTTCTTAGTCTTATCCCTATTACCGTATCATACTACAATATTAGATTAAGAACTTCCCACTGTCACTAAATTATGCTCTCTCTTTCACCAGTATTGGATTCAAAGTTCGTGTACTTTGGATAATTTGTTTGGATTTTTAAAACCAGACTTCTAAAAATTCCCAGTGAAATCCAGAATTCAAGGTGGCAGCTGTTTAATTCTCTTTAATATTTAGGATTTAGAATACTTTCCAATAGTTATGTTTGTTTATGCCCTGATTAATTTTACACAATTACATTGACTTATTTCACTTGGCTCTTCCTTATTTGGTGTTAATGTGTATCATGTACCTATACCATGTGATAGAAGCCATGCTAAGCTCTTAACTTCTTTCAGTATACTGTGTACTTTAATCCTCAAGGTTTCCTTAGGTAATGTACTACTTTCCCACTATTTGTTTGTTTTGGAGACTGGGTTTTACTATGCACACCAAGCTGGCCAGATACCAAAAGAAAGTCTCTGCCTCTTGGTTGGTGGTATTACAGATATATGCCACCACACCAAACTCTACCTACTTCTAAAAAACATGAGGTCACCAGTGATCCAAAAGTTTCAATAACTTGTTCAAGTTAAAGAGGTAATAAATGATAGATTCTTGAACTCAGGTATTTTTAGTCCATAGAAATTATTTACCCAATCATTACAGGTTTCACATTATGCACTAGATGGCCAACTAACCATGGTTGGCCAAATCCAGCAGGTTCTTACCAGTAAAAACAATACAGAAATTAAAATAATTTGTTTATTTTTTTGCTTATTATACAACCATGTCAGAAATTAGTTTCTGTTAGCCCAAAGAATATAGAAGAGTTCTCTTTGTACAAAATGGCCACTATGCATAAAATGACAATGTTAATAAGAATGCTGAGAAGGATATGCAGAATAAACAATGGCTGGCTTTAAACCACATACCACATACTCCCATCACACACACACACACACACACACACACACACACACACACACACACAC